>NW_019228324.1:0-4002 GCF_002742605.1 Olea europaea var. sylvestris
AAATATGCAAGTGCTCATTCTTTCGAAAAATCGCTAAAATCCCTCGTACGTCACGACGAAGTGGTGAGTTCAATCCAAAACGGCCGCTACATTTCCAAAAAGTTCCAATGGGCCCAAAACGGACACCGGGTGCAAAAGTTACGCTCAATTCTTCGTTCGCCGACTCTCCAAGCATTCTAAATATGACAGTGCTCATTCTTTAGAAAAATCGCCAAAATCCCTCGTACGTCACGATGAAGTGGTGAGTTCAATCCAAAACGGTCGCTACATTTCCAAAAAGTTCTTATGCGCCAAAAACGGATACCGTTTGCAAAAGTTACGCTCAATTCTTCGTACGCTGACTCTCCAGGCGTTCTAAATATACAAGTGCTCATTCCTTCGAAAAATGGCCAAAATCACTCGTACATCACAATGAAGGGGTTAGTTCAATCTAAAACGGTATCTACATTTTCAAAAAGTACTTATGGGCCCAAAACGGACACCGTGTGCAAAAGTTACGCTCAATTCTTCGTACGCCGACAATCCAAGCGTTCCAAATATGCAAGTGCTCATTCTTTCGAAAAATGGTCGAAATCCCTCATATGTCAAGATGAAGTGGTGAGTTCAATCCAAAACGGTCGCTACATTTCCAAAAAGTTCTTATGGGCCAAAAACGGACACCGTGTGCAAAAATTATGCTCAATTCTTCGTCCCCCGACTCTCCAAGCGTTCTAAATATGAAAGTGCCCATTCTTTCGAAAAATGGCCAAAATCACTCGTACATCACGATGAAGTGGTTAGTTCAATCCATAACGGTCGCTACATTTCCAAAAAGCACTTATGGGCCCAAAACGGACACCGTGTGCAAAAGTTGCGCTCAATTCTTCGTACGCCGACAATCCAAGCGTTCCAAAAATGCAAGTGCTCATTCTTTTGAAAAATGGCCGAAATCCCTCATATGTCACGACGAGGTGGTGAGTTCAATCCAAAACGGTCGTTACATTTCCAAAAAGTTCTTATGGGCCCAAAACGGACACCGCGTGCAAAAGTTATGCTCAATTCTTCGTTCCCCGACTCTCCAAGCATTCTAAATATGCAAGTGCCCATTCTTTCGAAAAATGGCCAAAATCCCTCGTACGTCACGATGAAGTTGTGTGTTCAATCCAAAACGGTCGCTACATTTCCAAAAAGTGCTTATGGCTCAAAACGGACACGTGTGCAAAAGTTACGCTCAACTCTTCGTACGCCGACAATCCAAGCGATCCAAATATGCAAGTGCTCATTCTTTCAAAAAATCGCCAAAATCCCTCGTACGTCACGACGAAGTGGTGAGTTCAATCCAAAACGGTCGCTACATTTCCAAAAAGTTCTTATGGGCCCAAAACGGACACGTGTGCAAAAGTTACGCTCAATTCTTCGTACGTCGACAATCCAAGCGATCCAAATATGTATGTGCTCATTCTCTCGAAAAATGGCCAAAATCCCTCATATGTCACGATGAAGTTGTGAGTTCAATCCAAAACGGTCGCTACATTTCCAAAACATACTTATGGGACCAAAACGGACACCGTGTGCCAAAGTTACGCTATATTCTTCGTACGCCGACAATCCAAGCGTTCCAAATATGCAAGTGCTCATTCTTTCGAAAAATCGCCAAAATCCCTCGTACATCACGATGAAGTGGTAAGTTCAAACCAAAATGGTCGCTACATTTCCAAAAAGTTCTTATGGTCCCAAAACGGACACCGTGTGCAAAAGTTACGCTCAATTCTTCGTCCGTCGACTCTCCAAGCGTTCTAAATATACAAGCGCTCATTCTTTTGAAAAATGGCCAAAATCCCTCATGCATTACGACGAAGTGGTGAGATCAATCCAAAACGGTCGCTACATTTCCAAAAAGTACTTATGGGCCCCAAACATACACCGTTTGCAAAAGTTACGCTCAATTCTTCGTAAGCCGACAATCCAAGCGTTCCAAATTTGCAAGTGCTCGTTCTTTTGAAAAATGGCCAAAATCCCTCGTACGTCATGATGAAGTTGTGTGTTCAATCCAAAACGGTCGCTATATTTCCAAAACGTACTTATGGGCCCAAAACGGACACCGTGTGCCAAAGTTACGCTATATTCTTTGTACGCCGACAATCCAAGCGTTCCAAATATGCAAGTGCTCATTCTTTCGAAAAATTGCTAAAATCCCTCGTACGTCACGATGAAGTGGTGAGTTCAATCCAAAACGGTCGCTACATTTCCAAAAAGTTCCAATGGGCCCAAAACGTTCACCGGGTGCAAAAGTTACGCTCAATTCTTCGTTCGCCGACTCTCCAAGCATTCTAAGTATGCCAGCGCTCATTCTTTAGAAAAATCGCCAAAATCGCTCGTACGTCACGATGAAGTGGTGAGTTCAATCCAAAACGGATGCTACATTTCCAAAAAGTTCTTATGCGCCCAAAACGGATACCGTGTGCAAAAGTTATGCTCAATTCTTTATCGCCCGACTCTCCAAGCGTTCTAAATATGCAAGTGCCCATTCTTTCGAAAAATTGCCAAAATCCCTCGTACGTCACGATGAAGTTGTGTGTTCAATCCAAAACGGTCGCTACATTTCCAAAAAGTGCTTATGGGCTCAAAACGGACACGTGTGCAAAAGTTACGCTCAACTCTTCGCACGTCGACAATCCAAGCGATCCAAATATGCAAGTGCTCATTCTTTCGAAAAATTGCCAAAATCCCTCGTACGTCACGACGAAGTGGTGAGTTCAATCCAAAACGGTCGCTACATTTCCAAAAAGAACTTATGGGCCCAAAGCGGACACCGTGTGCAAAAGTTACGCTCAATTCTTCGTACGCCGACAATCCAAGCGTTCCAAATATGCAAGTGCTCATTCTTTCGAAAAATGGCCGAAATCCCTCATACGTCACTACGAAGTGGTGAGTTCAATCCAAGACGGCCGCAACATTTCCAAAGAGTTCTCATGAGCCCAAAACGGACACCGTGTGCAAAATTTACGCTCAATTCTTCGTCCGCCGACAATCCAAGCGTTCCAAATATGCAAGTGCTCATTCTTTTGAAAAATCGCCAAAATCCCTCGTATGTCATAATGAAGTGGTGAGTTCAATCCAAAACGGTCGCTACATTTCCAAAAGTACTTATGGGCCCAAAACGGACACCGTGTGGAAAAGTTACGTTCAATTCTTCGTCCGCCGACTATCCAAGCGTTCTAAATATACAAACGCTCATTCCTTCGAAAAATGGCCAAAATCACTATACGTCACGACAGAGTCGTGAGTTCAATCCAAAACGGTCGCTACATTTCCAAAAAGTACTGATGGGCCCAAAACGGACACCGTGTGAAAAAGTTACGCTCAATTTTTCGTCCACCGACTGTCCAAGCGTTCTAAATATACAAATGCTCATTCCTTCGAAAAATGGCCAAAATCACTCGTATGTCACGACGGAGTCGTGAGTTCAATCCAAAACGGTCGCAACATTTCCAAAAAGTACTGATGGGCCCAAAACGGACACCGTGTGAAAAAGATACGCTCAATTTTTCGTCCACCGACTGTCCAAGCGTTCTAAATATACAAATGCTCATTCCTTCGAAAAATGGCCAAAATCACTATACGTCACGACAGAGTCGTGAGTTCAATCCAAAACGGTCGCTACATTTCCAAAAGTACTTATGGGCCCAAAACGGACACCGTGTGGAAAAGTTACGTTCAATTCTTCGTCCGTCGACTCTCCAAGCGTTCTAAATCTACAAACGCTCATTCCTTCGAAAAATGGCCAAAATCACTATACGTCACGACAGAGTCGTGAGTTCAATCCAAAACGGTCGCTACATTTCCAAAAAGTACTGATGGGCCCAAAACGGACACCGTGTGAAAAAGTTACGATTAATTTTTCGTCCGCTGACTGTCCAAGCGTTCTAAATATACAAACGCTCATTCCTTCGAAAAATGGCCAAAATCACTCGTATGTCACGACGGAGTCGTGAGTTCAATCCAAAACGGTCGCAACATTTC
>NW_019228325.1:0-4002 GCF_002742605.1 Olea europaea var. sylvestris
TTAAATGGAAACACGCCAATGAACTAAACAGAAGTGAAATTTTAGTCAAATTTGATTGGAAATAATCCAATGAACAAAATCCAAGTGAATTTTTTGTCAAATTTGATTGGAAACGCACTAGTAAACAAAATTTAGATGAAATTTTAGTCAAATTTGATTGAAAATGCTACATTTAACAAAACTCAGATGAAATTGTAGTCATATTTGATTTGAAGTGCGATAATGAACAAAATCCAGACGAAATTTTATTCAAACTTGATTGAAAATACGCTAACAAACAAAACTCTGGTGAAATTTTAGTCAAATTTGATTGGAAACGCGCCAGTGAACTAAATCCATGTGAAATTTTAGTCAAATTTGATTGAAAACGCATCAATGAACAAAATTGAGATGAAATTTTAATTCAATATGATTGAAACACGTCATTTAACAAAACTCAGATGAAATTGTAGTCATATTTGATTAGAAACGCGATAATGAACAAAATCCAGACGAAATTTTAGTCAAGTTTTTTGAATGGAAACGCACCAATGAACCAAACTCAAGTGAAATTTTAGTCAAATTTGATGGGAAACATGCCAATGAACAAAATTTAGGTGAAATTTTAGTCAAATTTGATGGGAAACATGCCAATGAACAAAATTTAGGTGAAATTTTAGTCAAATTTGATTGGTTACGCGCCAATGAATTTAACTCAAGTGAAATTTTGGTCAAATTTGATTGGAAGCGCACCAATGAACAAAATCCGGAAGAAATTTTACTCAGATTTGATTGAAAACGCGCCAATGAACCAAACTCAAGTGAAATTTTAGTCAAATTGGATTGGAAACGCGCCAATGAATCAAACTCACGTGAAATTTTAGTCAAATTTTATTGGAAATGAGCTAATGAACTACCCGTGTGAAACTTTAGTCAAATTTAATTAGAAACGCAACAATGAACAAAATCCAGAAGAAATTTTAGTCAAATTTGATTGAAAACGCGTTAATGAAACATCTCAAGTGAAATTTTAGTCAAATTTCATTGGAAACACGCCAAAAAACAAAATTCAGGTGAAATTTTAGTCAAATTTGATTGAAAACGCGTTAATGAAACATCTCAAGTGAAATTTTAGTCAAATTTCATTGGAAACACGCCAAAAAACAAAATTCAGGTGAAATTTTAGTCAAATTTATGGGAAACGCACCAATAAACTAAACCCAAGTGAAATATTAGTCAAATTTGAATGGAAACGCGCCAATGAACTAAACTCATGTAAATTTTTTGTTAAATTTGACTGGAAACACGCCAGTGAACAAAACTCAGGTGAAATTTTAGTCAAATTTGATTGAAAATGCACCAATGAACTAAACCCATGTGAAGTTTTAGTGTAATTTGATTGAAAACGCACCAACGAACAAAATTCAGAAGAAATTTTACTCAAATTTGATTGAAAACGTGCCATTTAACAAAACTCAAATGAAATTGTAGTCATATTTGATTTGAAGCGCGACAATGAACAAAATCTAGCGAAATTTTAGTCAAATTTGATTGGAAATGCGACAATGAACCAATCTCAAGTAAAATTTTAGTCAAATTTGATTGGAAACATGCCAATGAACAAAATCTAGATGAAATTTTAGTCAAATTTAACTGAAAACACGCCAATGAATATAACTCAAGTGAAATTTTGGTCAAATTTGATTGGAAGCGTACCAATGAACAAAATTCAGACGAAATTTTACTCAAATGTGATTGGAAAATGCCAATGAACAAAACCCATGTAAAATTTTAGTCAAATTTGACTGGAAACACACCAATGAATCAAACTCACGTGAAATTTTAGTCAAATTTTATTGGAAACGTGCTAATGAGTTAAACCCATGTGAATGTTTAGTCAAATTTGATTTGAAACGCAACGATGAACAAAATCCAGAAGAAATTTATTCAAATTTGATTGAAAACGCGTCAATGAATCATACTCAAGTGAAAGTTTAGTCAAATTTGATTGGAAATGCGCCAAACAACAAAATTCAGGTGAAATTTTAATCAAATTCGACTAGAAATGCGTCAATGAACTAAACCCAAGTGAAATTTTAGTCAAATTTGATTGAAAGAGCACCATTGATCAAAATCCAGATGAAATTTTACTCAAATTTGATTGAAAATGCATCATTTAATAAAACTCAGTTGAAATTGTAGTCATGATTGATTTGAAGCGCGACAATGAATGAAATCCAGACGAAACTTTAGTCAAATTTGAATGAAAACGCGCCAATGACCTAAACTTAAGTGAAATTTTAGTCAAATTTGATTGAAAACACGCCAATGAACAAAATTCAAATGAAATTTTAGTCAAATTTTGATTGGAAACACACCTATGAACTAAACCCATGTGATATTTTAGTCTAATTTGATTGGAAACGCACCAATTAATAAAATTCAAATGAAATTTTACTCAAATTTGATAGGAAACATGCCATTTAACAAAACTCAAATGAAATTGTGGTCATATTTAATTTAAAGCGCGACAATGAAAAAAATCCAGGTGAAATTTTAGTCAAATTTAATTGGAAACTCACCAATGAACCAAACTCAAGTGAATTTTTAGTCAAATTTGATTGGAATTGGAAACGTGCCAATGAATCAAACTCACGTGAAATTTTAGTCAAATTTGATTGGAAACGTGCCAATGAACTAAACCCATGTGAAATTTTAGTCAAATTTGTTTGGAAACGTAACAATGAACAAAATTCAGAAGAAATTTTAGTCAAATTTGATTGGAAACGCGTCAATGAGCCATACTCGAGTGAAATTTTAATCAAATTGGATTGGAAACGCACCAATGAATGAAACCTAAGTGAAATTTTAGTCGAAATTGATTGGAAGAACTCCGATGAACAAAACACCGATGAAATTTTTGTCAAACTTGATTGGAAGCGCGCCAATGAACTAAACCAATGGGAAATTTTAGTCAAATTTTGTTGGAGGAGCACCAATGATCAAAATCCAGATGAAATTTTACTCAAATTTGATTGAAAATGTGCCATTTAACAAAATTCAGATGAAATTGTAGTCATATTTAATTTGAAGTGCAACAACGAACAAAATTCAAACGAAATTTTAGTCAAATTTGTTTGGATACGTGCCAAAGAACCAAACTCAAGTGAAATTTTAGTCAAATTTGATTTGAATTTGCCAATGAACAAAATTCAGGTGAAGTTTTAGTCAAGTTTGATTGGAAACACACCAATAAATCAAACTCAAGTGAAATTTTAGGCAAATTTGATTGGAAGCACGCCAATGAACTAAACTTAAGTGAAATTTTTGTCAAATTTGATTGGAAACGTGCCAATGAAAAAAATCCTGATGAAATTTCAATGAAATTTGATTGGAAGACCATCAATGATCAAAATTCAGATGAAATTTTACTCAAATTTGAATGAAAACGTGCCATCTAACAAAATTTAGATGAAATTGTAGTCATATTTGATTTGAAACGCGACAATGAACAAAATTCAGACGATTTTTTTAGTCAAGTTTGATTGGAAATGCACCAACGAACCAAACTCAAGTAAAATTTTAGTCAAAATTGATTGGAAACGTGCCAATAAACTAAACTAATGTGAAATTTTAGTCAAATTTGATTGGAAGCACACCAATGAACAAAATTTAGACAAAATTTTAGTCAAATTTGATTGGCAACGTGCCAATCAACAAAAATTAAGTGAAATTTTAGTCAAATTTGATTGGAAACACGCCAATGTACTAAGCCAAGGTGAAATTTTAGTAAAATTTGATTGGAAATCCACCGGTAAACGAAATCACTACAAGAATTTTATGTTTTCCCTACAAAATTTATTTGTGGGGAAAGGCTCTTATTTGTGGGGAAATACTTTTGCAGACGAAAAAAGTTTGTAGGCACATTTGTGAGGCAAATATCGAGGGGATAGGTATAAGACGAAAAATGTTTGAAGTTTGTGGGCTAAGGTGTTTCCCTACGAATCCTTTGGAGACAAATAC
>NW_019228326.1:0-4002 GCF_002742605.1 Olea europaea var. sylvestris
TATTACGAACAACGTATCTACTACTACAACACACCTTACCAAACAACTTGAACTCACTTATTTCTTTACTCTCTTTGTCCTTCTTCTCGTGTATGGAGTTTGGGTAGATGGTGCAGGACGTCGAACACGAGTCGATTGCTGCCTGTTTGTGCTGCCCACATTATCTCTCTCTTCTGGTACGGTCACCTGTGCCAGCAACTCTATGGCAGCGCCCATATAAAAATTTTTAGCATTTTAGTGAAACAGTTCTGTGTGAAGGAGGCCACATAGTCTTGGAATTAGATTATTCAAGGAAAATAGGCACATACCGTCCACCTCCGTGATGTCATGGGTCGATGGGCCTTCCTCATTGTCGTCGTTGGGGAGGGTGGGGACGGTCTCTCCTGGATCTAGTTGAAAGCAAATTGGGTGAAATAGACAAACACAAGATATGAATTATCATTTGCGTAGGAAGGAAGTGATTGGTAATAGAACTCAAATCACAGAAGTTGAAAAAAATTATGCACGTACCGTTCACCTCCTGCATGTCACCCTCCTCTACACGATCGTCGTCCTGTGGGCTCCGTTCGTCTCCGCCTTCCCCGTCTAGTTGGAAGACAGAGAAAAAATTAATGAATGAGTGAAATTGAATACATATGCATATGACGAGATGAGATGAGATGACAAAAGTTGAAAAAAAATTACGCACATACAGTTCACCTCCTGCATTTCACCCTCGTCTGTATGGTCATCATCGTGTGGGCTCCGTTCGTCGTTGCCTTCCCCGACTACTCAAAAACAAAGAAAAATTTATTCAAGGAGTTAAATTGAATACATTTGCATATCACGAGATAAGATGACATAAAATACAAAAATTACGCATGTACCGTTCACCCCCTGCACTTCAGCCTTCTCTACACGGTCGTCGTCATGTGGGCTCCGTTCGTCTCTGCCTTTCCCGTCTAGTTGGAAACAAAAAAAAATTACTGAAGGAGTGAAATTCAATACGGTTACATATCACGAGATGAGATGACATCAAATACAAATATGTGTTACACATAACTAACCGACAGACCATTCACCTCCAAGTTCCCGATAGGTGAAGGACGGCCACCGTCATTTGGGCACAAGTCCATGTCGCCTCCATCTACATCTAAGTAATTTGGCAATTTAAAAAATACATTTGTAAACGAACGCATAGGAAAAATTGCACAGCTCTGCAGACATGTTGTAAGTGGAAGTTACAGTAACATAAACTCATTCCTTTCGTGGGGGTCGTCCCAAATGTTTGGCTCATTCACGACAGGAGCTGCAGCAGAAGTGGAGGTGCCACCGGACGGGGGCACCAAGGTAGATATGAAGTCCCTCAGTTTGGCAAACTCCTCAGTCACGTGCTGCATGATTTCAAGCTTCACGGTCTACAACCTCATCTCGAAAAGGATGCGCTGGTCTAACAACATGCCCTCCACGTTCTCCATCGTCATAATCGGTCCACCAGGTGTACCCTGCAGTCTAGATGTGCGGGACAACCATTGGAGTGGGTAATGCACCCAACTGCCGTCCCGAGGCATCCTCGTCGTCCTCGATGTCACCAGCACCTATCTCGCTGGAGGTGTCGCGATCGTTGTCTCCACTGTCATCAGCCTTAGACCCATCGTCGCCATTACCCTCCGGTGTCTGACGGTCATCGTTCATGAATGTCTCTTCGTCCTCGGCCCCTGCACCGGACTGGACTCGTCGTCATGGCCGTCACCCACAGTGCTACCCTCATGTCCCCCACTGGCCAGTGCCGCCTCATGAAACGGTGGCCTGACAACACTTCTAGCGAGGTCGTCCAAAAATTGTACCGGATGGTCTGGGAATGGCACCAAACTGGCGATGTATGGCAGATCACGCTCGGCCTCTGTGGGATGCAGTGTGGCATGCACGTGCAGCTGTAGAAATAGGGGAGAATGGGTAGTTAAAATATATTGCATACTATTCCCAAGAAAACAAAATAACTGAAAGGCAAATGAAAAATGTCCATAACCTGTACGTCCCTGAAGAATGTATCGTACGTACGCTGCTGCGATTGTTTAGTAGAGGTCCAGCACAGAAGTCGGGGCGATTCTCATCGAAGCGTTTGCCGAGTTCAGGCACGGTCTCATATGCCCAAATCTGTCACGACAAAAACAAAAATTTGGACGAAAACAAAAAAATTGTCCCATAAGTGTCCATCCAAATAATGTAGATAACTGCTGGAATACTTACAAACAAAAAACATAAACGTAATGATGTTCTTACATGCATGGCGATCGAAAATCCGTGAATTGTGTAACTGACGTCCTTCTCGTTCTTCATCTTTGCATCGCTCATTTTACGTGCCCAAGTACCCTGGAATCCCTTCAATAAACGCCTATACCCCACTTTGGCCCAGCGGTATGAGAAAAATAGCTCCAAGTCGTCGACGAGGGAAAGCGTATCCTCATCAATGCCAACATTATTATCCGGAGCAGTGATAACTCTTTCCACAATCAGAGCAAGATCGAGCTTGTATCTATCTGCCCGGGGTGTCGACACGCGGACAAAGGTCTTCTCCAACTGGGCACATGAAATCTTCTCCAGTGATTTGAAATATTTTTCCTTTAGCCTCCTCTTCTCCAATGCTTTTCTGTACCGATCGCCCTCCTTAAATGAGCCAGCATGCAATCTAGTGACGATAGCATACTTCTGCAGTCCAAATCGGGTAAGGTGGCCCTGCACGTTGAACCACAACTGTGGGACTTATCACAACGAATCCCTCAGCACACAAGTGCCTGGATTAGTTGAGCGGGAAACTGGATCTCCGGAACATCGGCAAGAAACCCAAGGCATCAGTTTCAAAAGTCATCCCGCAGTCGATTATGGAAGTGATCTATCACCGTTTTAATGTACTTCAGGTTGCTCCGTTACGAGATGCGCACGGGCAATCGTACATTCTCCGGCACCCAAAATTGAAATTCCATCTGTTCTGCACATGAAACGATAATGGTCAGATCATAAATCAACACCAAATGAATATTTCAAAGAACAAGCGTACTTCGGAAGAGCATACAACCACATCAATCGGAAAAACTAATACGACAAACGTATAAGAACATATCATCTACCCAAACGTATAAGAACAGATTATGTCGAATTGTGCATGCAATGTTGAACTCAAAAAAATGTTATTAAAAATATTTTGAATGTACGAAAATACGTGCGGCAATGAGATATGAATGTTCGACATACATGTTATTTCGAAATGCACGTGCAATGTCGTCAGTGCCCACAGTCATGTGTCGAGACACTATCACCGAAGCCTGTGTCGACAGATGACTGCACTCGTCTGGCAGGTCAGTGCTATCTCTCATCTATCGAGAATGCCTACAGCTAACTGTCGGGAACGACAGTTCATCTGTCGGGATTGACCCAACTGTCGAGAATTACAGCAGCCAAATGTCGAGAACGACAGTTTTCAACAGACATATGTGATACATATGCATGGTTTCCCAACACACGAACTTGGTACATAACACCGAAAATCCAGTCATCACAATCGGAAAACAATTACAACTGAAAACAAATATCCTCTAAGTCCCTTTCTATAGGATGTCTCATTATACTATCGTGTTACAAATGTAGCATATGGGTTCTAAGGTACATATTACATAAGGGTTCACATCATAAGTATAATTAATGTAATAACCAATTAAAAACTTCTAAAAAAAGGAATTTGTGATGGGTTCGAAATAAAATTAGGGAACTAAACATTACTCTATAAATGTAAACAATTTGAAAAAACATATGTCTGCGTGTCCATGTCCACAAACATTGTCCTAATTAACAACATTTTAAACCGAAAATAGTTTGTATCAAACCCAAAATTAATCGGGCACGGCCTCAGATTCAACATTTCTCACCCACTGCCATTGCCAATCACCCACTGTCCACAACAAAATATTTTCATTACATCAACCAACAACCCAATGCGAGATACCGTATATCATGTAAATAATTACC
>NW_019228327.1:0-3998 GCF_002742605.1 Olea europaea var. sylvestris
TTATGGCGATATGATTTTGGGTTTCGATATGTTATATGATCGTGTCACAGGTGATTAGAAGTTAACAAACTAAAAAAAAAAAATATGTAAAATTCTATATCTAGGTCGTGTATAAATATCAATGTTAATTTGGGGGTGTGACAGAGAGTGGTATCAGAGCCAGGTTATAATTCTGTAGACTGTCCATGTACATGATCTCGGAATATGAAAGAACACAGCTATGCCAGTAAGTTTAATTTGTTGCATTAATTTTTTGCATATTTCATGAATGATATTGGCCAACCTTTATTTGTAACCATGGTGAGAACCAGAGATGCTAGTAGTAGTAGAGCTAGAACTCCAGGACAAGAGGCATCTGTTCAAGATGACAGTCGGGATGTTGTTATTGATAGACTAACGGAACTAGTTGAGCGACAATCTCAACAAATTCAGCAATTAATACTGATGCATTAAAAGTAGAAAGGTTTCTTGAGGGGTTAAGACCAGAACTATATAGAGATGTAGGTATGGCAGGAATCCAAGATGTTTCATAGTCTCAAATTGCAGAGAGAGCATTAGTTGCTGAACAAGCTGAACAAAGAATTAGTCATGCTCAAGAGGCTCGTCGACAGTTTAGGCAAGGTCAAGGACAACATTGGCCTAGAAATAAAAAAAAAGCATGTGTGATTCTTAAAGAAAATTGAGAGCTCTATGCAGATATAATTGTGTTAGAAATGAAAGATTATGATATAATTTTGGGTATGGATTGGTTGTCAAAATATCAAGCTACTATAGATTGTATGAGGAAGTCAGTAACCTTTCAACCTTTGGGAAATGAGCCATTTACATTCATTGGGATCGAAAAAGATTTTAGAGTTCCAACCATATCGGTATTGAAAGCACAAAGGTTACTAGATAGTGGGTGTGCAGGGTATTTGGTTAGTGTTAATGCTATTGAAGCACAACATAATCCGAATCTTAGTGATGTGCCAGTGGCACAAGAATTTCCAGAGGTATTTCCTGATGATTTACCTGGGTCACCACCAGATCGTGAGATAGAGTTTGTAATTGATTTAATTCCAGAAACATCTCCAATTTCCAAGGCTCCATATAGAATGGCCCCAACTGAACTAAAAGAGTCGAAGTTACAATTACAAGAGTTGTTAGATAAAGGTTTTATTAGACCTAGCTTTTCACCATGGGGTGCACCAGTATTGTTTGTTCGTAAAAAGGATGGTACTATGAGGCTGCGTATCGATTATTGAGAGTTGAATAAGGTGACAATTAAAAATAAATACCCATTACCGAGAATTGATGATTTGTTTGATCAACTTCAGGGTACATCTATATTTTCGAAGATTGATTTGCGATCTGGATACCATCAACTTAAAATAAAGGGAGATGACATTTCTAAGACAGCATTTAGGACGAGATGTGGTCATTATGAGTTTTTGATAATGCCATTTGGGTTAACAAATGCCCTAGCACCTTTTATGGATCTGATGAATAGGGTATTTAGAGACTTTCTCGATAAGTTTGTAATTGTATTTATTGATGCTATCCTTATTTATTCCCGTAGTAAGGAAGAACATGCGAAACACTTGAGAATAGTTCTCCGGGTCATAAAGGACAAGCAGTAATAAGCTAAGTTTAAGAAATGTGAATTTTGGTTAGATAGAGTTGTATTTTTGGGACATGTAGTATCGGGTGAGGGTATATCAGTAGATCCAAGTAAAGTAGAGGCTATTAATAATTGGCCACGACCTACAAATCCTTCAGAGGTCAGAAGTTTTATGGGTTTAGCTGGATATTATCGTAGATTTGTGGAAGGATTTTCCAAAATAACTTCTTCTTTAACGAAATTAACCAGAAAGAGTACTAAGTTTGAATGGACAGATGCTTGTGAGCAAAGTTTTCAGGAATTGAAGAAAAGACTAACTTCAGCCCCTATCCTTTCAATCCCATCTGGTACTGGAAATTTTGTAGTTTATAGTGATGCTTCAAAGAATGGTTTGGGATCTTTATTGATGCAAAATGGTAAAGTTATTGCATATGCCTCTAGACAACTAAAAGAGTACGAAAAGAATTACCCTACACATGATTTGGAACTCGCCGCAGTTGTGCTTGCACTTAAGATATGGAGGCATTTATTTGTATGGAGAGCGGTGTGAGATTTACACTGATCACAAAAGTTTGAAGTATCTATTTACACAAAAGGAATTGAATATGAGACAAAGAAGGTGGCTAGAGTTGGCAAAGGATTATGATTGTGTAATAAACTATCATCCCGGTAAGGCTAATGTTGTAGCTGATGCATTGAGTAGGAAGTCGACATCCAGTGTTTCGAATATGATTGTAACTCAAAAATCAGAATTGATAGATTTACAGAAAATGGGTATTGAAGTTATGTCACAAGGATCTATAGAGGCTAAACTTGCTGCGTTGACACTTCAGCCAACTTTACTGAACAGAATTCAACAAGGGCAACAGGAAGATGATTATTATTCCAAAATAAAGAATGATATACATGATGGAAAAGCTTCAGATTTTCATATATCAGCAGATGATATCTTGCGGTTTAGAGGACGATTATATGTATCTAATACAGAAAATATCCAAGGTGATATTTTATCTGAAGCTCATATGACACCCTATTCTATTCATCCTGGAACTACTAAAATGTATAGAGATTTGAAGTTGCACTATTGGTGGCCGAACATGAAAAGTGAGATAGCCAAATACGTGGGACAATGTTTAACTTGTCAACAGATAAAAGCAGAACATCAAAGGCCAGCAGGAACATTTCAACCATTACCTATCCCAGAATGGAAATGGGAAAGAATCACAATGGACTTTGTGGTGAAATTACCAAAAAAGAGTAAAGGATATGATAGTATTTAGGTTATTGTGGATAGGTTAACGAAATCAGCCCATTTCATTCCAGTTTGTTCCACTTACTCCATGGACCGATATGCTCAGCTTTATGTACAAGAAATAGTCAGACTTCATGGAGTACCACTATCTATTGTCTTAGACAGGGATTCGAAGTTTTTATCTCTCTTCTGGAGAAGCTTACATAAGGCTTTGGGAACACAATTATCTTTTAGCACAGCTTATCATCCTCAAACTGACGGGCAACCAGAAAGAACCATACAAATATCGGAAGATATGCTAAGGGCTTGTGTATTGGACTTCCAAGGCCAGTGGAGTAAATTTTTACCTTTGGTAGAATTTGCATACAACAATAGTTATCAGGCTACAATTGGTATGGCTCCTTATGAAGCATTATACGGTAGAAAATGTAGATCTCCAGTTTATTGGGATGAGGTTGGAGAAAGGAAACTATTAGGTCCAGATATGGTACGTGAAATGGCTGAGATTGTGACACAAATACGTCAACGGATGCAAACCGCTCAAAATCGACAAAAATGTTATGCAGATCAAAGAAGAAGAATATTAGAATTTACTGTGGGAGATCAAGTATTTTTAAAGACAGCACCAATGAAAGGAGTGATGCGGTTTGGAAAGAAGGGAAAACTAAGCCCGAGATATATTGGTCCATTTACTATTATTGAGAGAATCGGGAATGTTGCCTACAAACTTGACCTTCCTTCATCGATGTCTCAAGTACATAATGTGTTTCATATATCCATGCTAAGAAAATATATTGGAAATCCTTCTCATGTATTGAGGAATGAACCGATGGAAATAAAACCAGATTTGACTTACGAAGAAAAGCCGATAGAGATCCTTCGACGAGAGATAAAGCAACTGAGAAGCAAGAAAATTCCATTGGTTAAGATATTGTGGCGGAATCAGTCAACAGAAGAGGCACTTTGGGAAAGAGAAGACAAAATGCGGATTAAATATCCTGAACTTTTTGGTAAGCAAATTTCGAGGACGAAATTTTTATAAGGGGGGAGGATGTAATACCCCGAACTTCACGTTCCACATTTGGCCAATATGATTCATGCATTTTATGCTAATTACATTGTCATTTGTATCAATTTCCTGATTGC
>NW_019228328.1:0-3997 GCF_002742605.1 Olea europaea var. sylvestris
ATTTTTCGAAAGAACGAGCACTTCTATATTTGGAACGCTCGGATAGCCGGAGTACGAAGAATTGAGCGTAACTTTTGCAAGAGATGTCTTTTTCTGGCCCATAAGTAATTTTTGTAAATGTAGCGACCCTTTTGGATTGAACTCACTACTTCGTCGTGACGTATGAGGGATTTTGGCCATTTTTGGAAAGATTGAGCAGTTTTATGTTTGGAAGGCTCGGTTAGTCGGCGTACGAAGAATTGAGCGTAACTTTTGCACACGGTGTCCGTTTTGGGCCCATAAGTACTTTTTGGAAAAGCAGTGACCCTTTTAGATTGAACTCACTACTTCGTCGTGACGTATGAGGGATTTCGACCATTTTTTTAAAGAACGAGCACTTCTATATTTGGAACGCTCGGATAGTCGACGTACGAAGAATTGAGCGTAACTTTTACACACGGTGTTCGTTTTGGGCCCTTAAGTACTTTTTGTAAATGTAGCGACCCTTTTGGATTGAACTCACTACTTCATAGTGACATCTGAGGGATTTCGGCCATTTTTCGAAAGAACGAGCACTTCTGTATTTGGAACCCTCGGATAGTCGGCGTACAAGGAATTGAGCGTAACATTTGCAAGGGGTGTCCATTTCGGGCCCATAAGTACTTTTTGGAAATGTAGCGACCCTTTTGGATTAAACTCACTACTTCGTCGTGACGTATGAGGGATTTTGGCTATTTTTGGAAAGATTGAGCAGTTTTATGTTTGGAAGGCTTGGATAGTCGGCGTACGAAGAATTGAGCGTAACTTTTGCACACGGTGTCCGTTTTGGGCCCATAAGTACTTTTTGGAAATGTAGCGACCATTTTGGATTGAACTCACCACTTCGTCGTGACGTACGAGGGATTTCGGCCATTTTTCGAAAGAACGAGCACTTCTATATTTTTAAGGCTCGGATAGTCGGCGTACGAAGAATTGACCGTAACTTTTGCACACGGTGTCCATTTTGGGCCCATAAGTCCTTTTTGGAAATGTAGCGACCGTTTTGGATTGAACTCACTACTTCGCTGTGACGTCTGAGGGATTTCGGCCATTTTTCGAAAGAACGAGCACTTCTATATTTGGAAGGCTCGGATAGTCGGCGTACGAAGAATTGACCGTAACTTTTGCACACGGTGTCCATTTTGGGCCCATAAGTACTTTTTGGAAATGTAGCGACCGTTTTGGATTGAACTCACTACTTCGCTGTGACGTCTGAGGGATTTCGGCCATTTTTCGAAAGAACGAGCACTTCTATATTTGGAACACTCGGATAGTTGGCATACGAAGAATTGAGCGTAACTTTTGAACACGGTGTCCGTTTTGGGCCCATAAGTACTTTTTGGAATTGTAGCGACCGTTTTGGATTGAACTCACTACTTCGTTGTGACGTCTGAGGGATTTTGGCCATTTTTCAAAAGAACGAGCACTTCCATATTTGGAACACTCGGATAGTCGGCGTACGAAGAATTCAGCGTAACTTTTGGAAGAGGTGTCCGTTTCGAGCCCATAAGTACTTTTTGGAAATGTAGCGACCGTTTTGGATTGAACTCACTACTTCGCTGTGACGTCTGAGGGAATTTGGCCATTTTTCGAAAGAATGAGCACTTGCATTTTTGGAACGCTTGGATTGTCGGCGTACGAAGAATTCAGCGTAACTTTTGGAAGAGGTGTCCGTTTCGAGCCCATAAGTACTTTTTGGAAATGTAGCGACCGTTTTGGATTGAACTCACTACTTCGCTGTGACGTCTGAGGGAATTTGGCCATTTTTCGAAAGAACGAGCACTTCTATATTTGGAACGCTCGGATAGCCGGAGTACGAAGAATTGAGCGTAACTTTTGCAAGAGGTGTCTGTTTCTGGCCCATAAGTACTTTTTGTAAATGTAGCGACCCTTTTGGATTGAACTCACTACTTCATCGTGACGTATGAGGGATTTTGGCCTTTTTGGAAAGATTGAGCAGTTTTATGTTTGGAAGGCTTGGTTAGTCGGCGTACGAAGAATTGAGCGTAACTTTTACACACGGTGTTCGTTTTGGGCCCTTAAGTACTTTTTGTAAATGTAGTGACCCTTTTGGATTGAACTCACTACTTCATCGGGACGTATGAGGGATTTTGGCCTTTTTGGAAAGATTGAGCAGTTTTATGTTTGGAAGGCTTGATTAGTCGGCGTACGAAGAATTGAGCGTAACTTTTACACACGGTGTTCGTTTTGGGCCCTTAAGTACTTTTTGTAAATGTAGTGACCCTTTTGGATTGAACTCACTACTTCATCGTGACGTCTGAGGGATTTCGGCCATTTTTCGAAAGAACGAGCACTTCTATATTTGGAACCCTCGGATAGTCGGCGTATGAAGAATTGAGCGTAACATTTGCAAGGGGTGTCCATTTCGGGCCCATAAGTACTTTTTGGAAATGTAACGACCCTTTTGGATTGAACTCAATACTTCGTCGTGACGTACGAGGGATTTCGGCCATTTTTCGAAAGAACGAGCAGTTTTATGTTGGGAAGGCTTGGATAGTCGGCGTACGAAGAATTGAGCGTAACTTTTGTACACGGTGTCCGTTTTGGGCCCATAAGTACTTTTTGGAAATGTAGCGACCCTTTTGGATTGAACTCACTACTTCGTCGTGACGGATGAGAGATTTTGGCCATTTTTGGAAAGATTGAGCAGTTTTATGTTTGGAAGGCTTGGATAGTCGGCCTACGAAGAATTGAGCGTAATTTTTGCGCACGGTGTCCGTTTTGGGGCCATAAGTACTTTTTGGAAATGTAGCGACCATTTTGAATTAGACTAGCAATACGCCAAAAACGAACAAACCGTAAGTTATCATGTAATCAAAATCCACTTTTCCTTAGCTCGATTCCAATCGAATTAGATAGTAATTCGCCAAAAACGAATTAACCGAAGTTATCATGAAATCAAAAGCCACTTTTCACTTGCACGATTCCAATCGATTTAGACTAGAAATTAGCCAAAAATGAACAAACTCGAAGTTATCAAGAAATCAAAAGCCACTTTTCTTTGGCTCGATTCCAATCGAATTAGATAGCAATTCGCCAAAAACGAATAAATCGAAGTTATCATGAAATCAAAAGCCACTTTTCACTTGCACGATTCCAATCGATTTAGACTACAAATTCGCCAAAAATGAACAAACCCGAAGTTATCATGAAATCAAAAGCTACTTTTCATTGGCTCGATTCCAATCGAATTGGACTAGTAATTCGCCAAAAATGAAGAAACCCGAAGTTATCATGAAATCATAATATCTTTTCATTAGCTCGATTTCAATCGATTTAGACTAGCAATTCGCCAAAAACTAACAAGCACGAAGTTATCATGAAATGAAAAATTACTTTTCTTTAGCTCGATTCCAATCGAATTAGACTAGCAATACCCCAATAACGAACAAACCTGAAGTTATCATGAAATTAAAAGCCACTTTTCATTGGCTCGATTCCAATCGTATTGGACTAGTAATTCGCCAAAAATGAACAAACCCGAAGTTATCATGAAATGAAAACCACTTTTCTTTGGCTCTATTCCAATCGAATTAGACTTGCAATTCCCCAACAATGAACAAACCCGAAGTTATCATGAAAGCAAAAGCCACTTTTCTCTGGCTCGATTCCAATCGAATTAGACATGCAATTCGCCAAAAATAAAGAAACCCGAAGTTATCATGAAATGAAAAACCTCTTTTCATTAGCTCAATTCCAATCGAATAAGACTAGCAATTCGCCAAAAACGAACAAACCCGAAGTAATAATGAATTCAAAAGCCACTTTTCATTGGCTCGATTCCAATCGAATTGGACTAGCAATTCGCCAAAAAGGATCAAACATGAAGTTATCATGAAATTAAAATCCACTTTTCTTTGGCTTGATTTCAATATAATTAGACTTGCAATTCGCTAACAATGAACAAACCCGAAGTTATCATGAAAGCAAAAGCCACTTTTCACTGGCTCGATTCCAA
>NW_019228329.1:0-1537 GCF_002742605.1 Olea europaea var. sylvestris
AAATGTAGCGACCCTTTTGGATTGAACTCACTACTTAGTCGTGATGTATGAAGGATTTTGGCCATTTTTTGGAAAGAGTGAACGGTTTTATGTTTGGAAGGCTTGGATAGTCGGCGTATGAAGAATTGAGCGTAACTTTTGCACATGGTCTCCCTTTTGGGCCCATAAGTTCTTTTTGGAAATGTAGCGACCGTTTTGGATTGAACTCACTACTTTGTGGTGGCATATGAGGGATTTTGGCCATTTTTTGGAAAGAGTGAGCAGTTTTATGTTTGGAAGGCTTGGATAGTCGGCCTACTAAGTATTGAGCGTAACTTTTGCACACGGTGTCCGTTTTGGGCCCATAAGTACTTTTTGGAAATGTAGCGACCCTTTTGGATTGAACTCACTACTTCATCGTGACGTATGAGGGATTTTGGCCATTTTTTGGAAAGAGTGAGCAGTTTTATGTTTGGAAGGCTTGGATAGTCGACCTACAAAGAATTGAGTGTATCTTTTGCACACGGTGTCCGTTTTGGGTCCATAAGTACTTTTTGGAAATGTAGCGACCGTTTTGGATTGAACTCACCACTTCACTGTGATGTATGATGGATTTCGGCAATTTTCTAAATGAATGAGCACTTTTATACTTGGAGGGCTTGGATAGTCAGCGTACAAAAAATTGAGCGTACCTTTTGCACACGGTGTCCGTTTTGGGTCCGTACTTTTTGGAAATGTAGCGACCCTTTTGGATTGAACTCACTACTTCGTCGTGACGTATGACGGATTTCGGCCATTTTTTGAAAGAATTAGCACTTTTATACTTGGAGTTCTTGGATAGTCAGCGTACGAAGAATTGGGCGTACCTTTTGCGCACGGCGTCCGTTTTGGGCCCATAAGTACTTTTTGGAAATGTAGCGACCCTTTTGGATTGAACTCACTACTTCATCGTGAAGTATGAGGGATTTTGGCCATTTTTTGGAAAGAGTGAGCAGTTTTATGTTTGGAAGGCTTGGATAGTCGGCGTACGAAGAATTGAGCGTAACTTTTGCACACGGTGTCCGTTTTGGGCCCATAAGTACTTTTTGGACATGTGGCGTCCGTTTTGGATTGAACTCACTACTTCGTCGTGTTGTATGAGGGATTTTGGCCATTTTTTGGAGGGAGTGAGCAATTTTATGTTTGGAAGGCTTGGGTAGTCGGCGTACGAAGAATTAATCGTAACTTTTGCAAACGGTGTCCGTTTTGGGCCCATAAGTACTTTTTGGAAATGTAGCGACCCTTTTCGATTGAACTCACTACTTCGTCGTGATGTATGACGGATTTCGGCCATTTTTTGAAAGAATTAGCACTTTTATACTTGGAGTTCTTGGATAGTCAGCGTACGAAGAATTGGGCGTACCTTTTGCGTACGGCGTCCGTTTTGGGCCCATAAGTACTTTTTGGAAATGTAGCGACCCTTTTGGATAGAACTCACTACTTAGTCGTGACGTATGAAGGATTTTGGCCATTTTTTGGAAAGAGTGAGCAGTTTTATGTTTGGAAGGCTTGGATAGTC
>NW_019228329.1:1705-3993 GCF_002742605.1 Olea europaea var. sylvestris
CGATGGATTTCGGCCATTTTTTGAAAGAATTAGCACTTTTTTACTTGGAGGGCTTGGATAGTCAGCGTACGAAGAATTGAACGTACCTTTTGCACACGGTGTCCGTTTTGGGCCCATAAGTACTTTTTAGAAATGTAGCGACCCTTTTGGATTGAACTCACTACTTCGTCGTGATGTATGAGGGATTTTGGCCATTTTTTGGAAAGAGTAAGCAGTTTTATGTTTGGAAGGCTTGGATAGTCGGCGTACGAAGAATTGAGCGTAACTTTTGCACACGGTGTGCGTTTTGGGTCCATAAGTACTTTTTGGAAATGTAGCGACCGTTTTGGATTGAACTCACTACTTCACCGTGACATATGATGGATTTCGGAAATTTTCTAAATGAATGAGCACTTTTATACTTGGAGGGCTTGGATAGTCAGCGTACGAAGAATTGAACGTACCTTTTGCACACGGTGTCCGTTTTGGGCCCATAAGTACTTTTTAGAAATGTAGCGACCCTTTTGGATTGAACTCACTACTTCGTCGTGATGTATGAGGGATTTTGGCCATTTTTTGGAAAGAGTAAGCAGTTTTATGTTTGGAAGGCTTGGATAGTCGGCGTACGAAGAATTGAGCGTAACTTTTGCACACGGTGTCCGTTTTGGGTCCATAAGTACTTTTTGGAAATGTAGCGACCGTTTTGGATTGAACTCACCACTTCACCGTGACATATGATGGATTTCGGAAATTTTCTAAATGAATGAGCACTTTTATACTTGGAGGGCTTGGATAGTCAGCGTACAAAAAATTGAGCGTACCTTTTGCACACGGTGTCCGTTTTGGGTCCGTAAGTACTTTTTGGAAATGTAGCGACCCTTTTGGATTGAACTCACTACTTCGTCGTGACGTATGACGGATTTCGGCCATTTTTTGAAAGAATTAGCACTTTTATACTTGGAGGGCTTGGATAGTCAGCGTACAAAAAATTGGGCGTACCTTTTGCACACGGTGTCCGTTTTGGGTCCGTAAGTACTTTTTGGAAATGTAGCGACCCTTTTGGATTGAACTCACTACTTCATCGTGAAGTATGAGGGATTTTGGCCCTTTTTTGGAAAGAGTGAGCAGTTTTATGTTTGGAAGGCTTGGATAGTCGGCGTACGAAGAATTGAGCGTAACTTTTGCACACGGTGTCCGTTTTGGGCCCATAAGTACTTTTTGGACATGTGGCGACCGTTTTGGATTGAACTCACTACTTCATCGTGTTGTATGAGGGATTTTGGCCATTTTTGGGAAGGAGTGAGTAGTTTTATGTTTGGAAGGCTTGGGTAGTCGGCGTACGAAGAATTAATCGTAACTTTTGCACACGGTGTCAGTTTTGGGGCCATAAGTACTTTTTGGAAATGTAGCGACCCTTTTCGATTGAACTCACTACTTCTTCGTGACGTATGAAGGTTTTCGGCCATTTTTTGAAAGAATTAGCACTTTTATACTTGGAGTTCTTGGATAGTCAGCGTACGAAGAATTGGGCGTACCTCTTGCGCACGGCGTCCATTTTTGGCCCATAAGTACTTTTTGGAAATATAGCGACCCTTTTGGATTGAACTCACTACTTCATCATGAAGTATGAGGGATTTTGGCCATTTTTTGGAAAGAGTGAGCAGTTTTATGTTTGGAAGGCTTGGATAGTCGGCGTACGAAGAATGGAGCGTAACTTTTGCACACGGTGTCCGTTTTGGGCCCATAAGTACTTTTTGGAAATGTAGCGACCCTTTTGGATTGAACTCACCATTTCGTCGTGACGTACGATGGATTTCGGCCATTTTTTGAAAGAATTAGCACTTTTTTACTTGGAGGGCTTGGATAGTCAGCGTACAAAAAATTGAGCGTACCTTTTGCACACGGTGTCCGTTTTGGGTCCGTAAGTACTTTTTGGAAATGTAGCGACCCTTTTGGATTGAACTCACTACTTCGTCGTGACGTATGACGGATTTCGGCCATTTTTTGAAAGAATTAGCACTTTTATACTTGGAGTTCTTGGATAGTCAGCGTACGAAGAATTGGGCGTACCTTTTGCGCGCGGCGTCCGTTTTGGGCTCATAAGTACTTTTTGGAAATGTAGCGACCCTTTTGGATTGAACTTACTACTTCGTCGTGTTGTATGAGGGATTTTGGCCATTTTTTGAAAAAATTAGCACTTTTTTACTTGGAGGGCATGGATAGTCAGCGTACGAAGAATTGAGCGTACCTTTTGCACACGTTGTCCGTTTTGGGCCCATAAGTACTTTTTGGAAATGTAGCGACCCTTT
>NW_019228330.1:0-3993 GCF_002742605.1 Olea europaea var. sylvestris
AAAATTTCCTTATCTATTCTCACTTGTTCATAGCTCAAGGCACAAGGTCATGGGGATGCTTCCTTATTCACTTTACTGATCTAACATAACCAAATAATATCATTTACTCTAATCACAATTCACATTAATAATTGTCCAGAAATAGGGACTATTAACTTTGACATAATGTATCAACGTACATCATAAACTATACGAGTACCACTGGAAGAGCAAATATTAATGCACAAATTCATTAACCTTTCAGCTTATGAAAATTCCTTTAACAGGCTTCAGTCCCTATAAACTTGGTGTTCCTCCTAATCAAGCTGCAAGTTAAGTGTAAGTGACATTTTAGACTTTTCCTTATAAAAAGTAATAACAGTAACCTTACAACCAATATGAACTCTTAATCACCTCAAAGTGATATTCTTAACCACTATCTTTTTCTTGAGTCTACATTGATATCGTTTACTAAAATGACAAAATCTAAACTAATCTTCTACTCTAACTAAAACTTGCACTTGTAGACTATCTTTGATTCTAAAATGCACTAACATGTAATCAGTGAGTTCTATAAAAATTATCATAGTAGGAGTAGTGCACTATTCATAAGATCCTAATAAAATCCATCTGGAGAAACAGTTGATTAAATTAACAACGCAAAAAGAAAATCATTTCATAATATTCAAGAATGTGACGACCATGTCTCCTCATCTCATGTTTTCTTTATTCTCTCCATTTAGAACATATTTCCTTGTTCTAATATATATATTTTTTTCATATCAGCAACTTTTTCATTTTCTTCATAATTAAACCGTCTTTACTTTTCTATACCCTAAAGAGAAAATTAAAACCAGACAATCATAAACGTGATATGATTGATGCTTCAAATATTGATTATCTATGCATGTATCTCATCCTTTCATGATCTATAAGGTAGTAAATTCCTTAAGAATTCTAAGAATAAGCATTGACATTTAATTGTTTAAAATAATCAAGACTTCCTTAAATAATGATTTCTCAAAATACCTTAATCACCACATTGGAGCTTGTGAGTTTTGCTACCACACCACAACTAACAATCTTAGTGACATGTTATTCTGAAAAAGAAATTCATGAATTACTTGAGCTTATCAACTGCTGAACCATGCTTTGATACTAGCTGACATGACCCATCCCAAATCACCTAATGGATTCGAAACATGTCGTGCACCGATGGTAGATACCAGCTAAATGCCGGACCCACCAAGGCAACTTGACTTACTTGACTGAAAAATATTTTTTAAATTTTTTTGACAGAGTTTCCCTTGAAATATGAACTAAAACCACCTAAAAAATAACCAGTTTTCCTCAAATCAATACCTATAATATAAATAGGATACGCTAGTCCTTCAAAATACAAACTATTCAAACAATATGTCAGCAAATCAACCTTTCCTTTCTTTACAAACAACAATTCTCAAATGTACTAAAGATGCCAAATATGCAATGAACCCATGATAACCTTTTCGAACATAAATTACAAATAACCCAAAGAAACATGTACTACATAGTCTGGTAAAGTAAGCCATACAACCTATGACGCGTGGCTCAATATGGTGGATCGACGGGCTCCAAAGCTGCTCAATTCAGCTGCTATCTAATAAGGAAAAAGGTGAAAAGTAGATAATTTGCGAATAAATATACTTTTTTCATTTCTACATATTTTCTAAAAATTCTAGCTTTATTAAATCTTTAAGAAATTTGAAATCTGGTGACACTTTTAAAACTAAAACATGATTGCATCATAAAATTTTTTGTTCGTAATTCTAGATAAGTAGCTGTAAAGTTTAACGAATAATCTAATATTCATGAAAATCTATGAAATATTGCTATTGGTCAATACTATAAGCTGAAAGCTTTATTTTGAAAACTGAATTAACTGAATTCTATAATCTGAAATCTAATAAACTGTATAATACTAAAAAATCACACCAAAAGGTACCTGGAATAACTATACTCATATATCGGTTTGTACCGATAGACATGGCAAAGCAATTCTGAAATTCTGGTCATATGCGTGTAGAACTATCTGATCATACACTATGGAAACATATTCACAATAGTGCAGAGCGGGTAACATGACCATAAATGGTCATACACTGTGAAAACACATTCACACTTGTGCAAAGCGGGTAAAATCATCATAAATGATCATACACTGTGGAAACACATTCACACCAGTGCAAACAAGGGTAAAATCACTTGGGTACTTTCTGGTGGTTTTAAATAATAATTTTAAATTTGCTGAAATATTTGATATTGAAATAACATGTCAATGAAATAATTTAATTGAACTGAATTTAACTTTTAAAAACATTTGATAATAGAATTCGTTTTATTCTAAAAAATCATGCTATCAACTCAACTTATAAAATACGCAACTTCAAAATTCAATAAATAATTATTTCTGAAAATAAGTTTTATTTCCACTCACAAAGTTATAGTCGATCATAGTTTCGATATTTTCATCGCCTCATCACTTTCAAATTCCAAGTATAATAGCACACTCTCACTATAATAAATCATATCCCTTCACAAGCGTTCCTTGCGTATTTTTCTACCATTAGAAATAACAATTTACCAATGGAAACTTGACATATTTTAGTTTCAATCTCATAATCCCATTTAGGGTCATTAACAACATATACTTCTTTATATAAATTATTTTAATACCAAAACGCCAAATATTTAACACTTAATTTGGTTCCCATACTAAAAATCCACCAAAATTAGATGATTGACAAAACTAGCACTATAATTCCAGAATATTGAAAACTAGCACCAATTTCTGTATATTGACATCTGTCACCAAAAACATTGACAAAAATAGCAACTTTCTGGTAGAATTTCAAAACTAGCACCTGTTTTGCAAAAACTCGAAAATTGCTAAAAAAAATGGAGAATTTCAACCTCAAATCCTTAAATTAAGTTTTTAGCATCACATAATTCCAAGAGTTTCAAATAATATGCCTTTATATCACAAACCCATTTCTTTATATCACAAACCCATTTCCAAAGTTTCCGCTTTCTTCAACACTAATTTCCAAACACATATTTCTTTGACATATAATTATTTTAAATATCAAATACATATCAAAAACACATAATTCTTTCCAGACTTTGAATTAAAGAAAGTTTCCCATAACCCTTAAAAATTTAATTCAATAAATTTATACTTACCATTCTAAACCAAATGAGAAATTGAAGAATTTGAGAACCCTAGCTTTAAAATTCTTCTTCTTCTCTTCTTCTACTTCTCCTACTCCTCCTCCTGTCGGTCTCTCTCGATTTTTCTCTCTCCCTTTCCCCAAAATATATGAGAAAATACATAAAATATATGCTATTTAATGGGTAAATATTAAATAATTGCAAGACAAGTCCACCATCTTCATACAATATCACATTTAGTTATTTCTTTTCCCATAACAGAAACTAAATCCTTGGATAAAAGTTGTTCAACTTAAGTCCTTAATGACTTTGATTTTGACCAAATATTTTTCCTTGTCTTTGACTAAAAAATGAGGGGTGTGAAAATTTCACATCAAATTTGACTAAGATTTCATCTGAATTTTGTTCATTAGCACTTTTTAAGTCAAATTTAACTAAAATTTCACCTGAGTTTGGTTCATTGGCCCGTTTCCAATCAAATTTAACTAAAATTTCACATGACCTTGATTCATTGGCACATTTCGAATCAAATTTGACTAAACTTTCAAGCGGACTTTTTCATTGGCGCGTTTCCATTCAAATTTGACTAAAATTTCACCTAGGTTTGTTCATGGGCTTGTATCAAATCAAATTTCACTAAAATTTCATCTGAATTTTGTTCATTAGCACATTTCCCATCAAATTTGACTAAAATGTCAAATGAATTTTGTTTATTGGCATGTTTTCAATCAAATTTGACTAAAATTTCACCTGAATTTCGTTCATTAGAGTGTTTATAACCATATTTAACTAAAATTTCACCAG
>NW_019228331.1:0-3991 GCF_002742605.1 Olea europaea var. sylvestris
GAGCGTAACTTTTGCACCCGGTGTCCGTTTTGGGCCCATAAGTACTTTTTGGAAATGTAGCGATCGTTTTGGATTGAACTCATCACTTCGTCATGACGTACGAGCGATTTTAGCGATTTTTGAAAGAATGAGTACTTGCATATTTGGAACGCTTGGATAGTCGGCGTACGAAGAATTCAGCGTAACTTTTGCACACGGGGTCCGTTTCGGGCCCATAAGAACTCTTTGGAAATGTAGCGACCGTTTTGGATTAAACTCACAACTTCGTCATGACGTATGAGGGATTCCGGCCATTTTTTGAAAGAATGAGCGCTTGCATATTTGGAACGCTTGGAGAGACGGCGTACGAAGAATTCAGCGTAACTTTTGCACACGGGGTCCGTTTCGGGCCCATAAGAACTCTTTGGAAATGTAGCGACCGTTTTGGATTAAACTCACAACTTCGTCATGACGTATGAGGGATTTCGGCCTTTTTTCTAAAGAATGGGCACTTGCATATTTGGAACGCTTGGAGAGACGGCGTACGAAGAATTGAGTGTTACTTTTGCACCCGGTGTCCGTTTTGGGCCCATAAGTACTTTTTGGAAATGTGGCGACCGTTTTGGATTGAACTCATAACTTCGTCATGACGTACGAGTGATTTTAGCGATTTTTTGAAAGAATGAGTACTTGCATATTTGGAACGCTTGGATAGTCGGCGTACGAAGAATTCAGCGTAACTTTTGCACACGGTGTCCGTTTCGGGCCCATAAGTACTTTTTTGAATTGTAGCGACCGTTTTGGATTGAACAGAAGACTTCGTCATGACGTATGAGGGATTCCGGCCATTTTTTGAAAGAATGAGCACTTGCATATTTGGAACTGTTGGAGAGTCGGCGTACGAAGAATTGAGCGTAACTTTTGCACACTGTGTCCGTTTTGGGCCCATAAGTACTTTTCGAAAATGTAGCGACTGTTTTGGATTGAACTCACAACTACGTCGCGACGTATGAGGGATTTTAGCAATTTTTCGAAAGAAAGAGTACTTGCATATTTGGAACGCTTGGAGAGTCGGCGTATGAAGAATTGAGCGCAACTTTTGCACACGGTGTCCGTTTTGGGCCCATAAGTAATTTTTGGAAATGTAACGACCGTTTTGGATTGAACTCGCAACTTCGTAGTGACGTATGAGGGATTTTCGCGATTTTTCGAAAGAATGAGCACTTGCATATTTGGAACGCTTGGATAGTTGGCGTACGAAGAATTCAGCGTATCTTTTGCACGCGGTGTCCGTTTCGGGCCCATAAGTCCTTTTTGGAAATGTAGCGACCGTTTTGGATTGAACTCAAGACTTCATCGTGACGTATGAGGGATTTCGGCCTTTTTTCGAGAGAATGAGCACTTGCATATTTGGAACGCTTGGATAGTTGGCGTACGAAGAATTCAGCGTATCTTTTGCACGCGGTGTCCGTTTCGGGCCCATAAGTCCTTTTTGGAAATGTAGCGACCGTTTTGGATTGAACTCAAGACTTCATCGTGACGTATGAGGGATTTCGGCCTTTTTTCGAGAGAATGAGCACTTGCATATTTGGAACGCTTGGAGAGTCCGCGTACGAAGAATTGAGCGTAACTTTTGCGCACGGTGTCCGTTTCGGGCCCAAAAGTACTTTTTGGAAATGTAACGACCGTTTTAGATTGAACTCAAGACTTCGTCGTGACGTATGAGGGATTTCGGCCTTTTTTGTAAAGAATGACCACTTGCATATTTGGAACGCTTGGAGAGTTTGCGTACGAAGAATTGAGCGTAACTTTTGCACACGGTGGCCGTTTCGGGCCCATAAGTAATTTTTGGAAATGTAGTGACCATCCTGGATTGAACTCGCAACTTCATCGTGATGTATGAGGGATTTTAGCGATTTTTTGAAATAATGAGCACTTGTATATTTGGAACGGTTGGATAGTTGTCGTACGAAGAATTGAGCGTAACTCTTGCACACGGTGTCCGTTTCGGGCCCATAAGTACTTTTTGGAAATGTAGCGACCGTTTTGGATTGAACTCACCACTTCGTCGTGACGTATGAGGGATTTTAGTGATTTTTCAAAAGAATGAACACTTGCATATTTGGAATGCTTGGATTGTCGGCGTACGAAGAATTCAGCGTAACTTTTGCACACGGTGTCCGTTTCAGGCCCATAAGAAGTTTTTGGAAATGTAGCGACCATTTTGGATTGAACTCAAGACTTCATCGTGACGTATGAGGGATTTCAACTTTTTTTCGAAAGAGTGAGCACTTGCATATTTGGAACGCTTGGAGAGTCAGCGTACGAAGAATTGAGCGTAACTTTTGCAAACGGTGTCCGTTTTTGGCCCATAAGTACTTTTTGGAAATGTAGCGACCGCTTTGGATTGAACTCAAGACTTCGTCGTGACGTATGAGGGATTTCCGCCTTTTTTGTAAAGAATGACCACTTGTATATTTGAAACGCTTGGAGAGCTGGCGTACGAGGAATTGAGCGTAACTTTTGCACACGGTGTCCGTTTCTGGCCCATAAGCACTTTTTGGAAATGTTGTGACCGTTTGGATTGAACTCACAACTTCATCGTGACGTATGAGGGATTTTTGCGATTTTTCGAAAGAATGAGCACATGCACATTTGGAACGCTTGGATAGTCGGCGTACGAAGAATTCAGCGTAACTTTTGCAAACGGTGTTCGTTTCGGGCCCATAAGTACTTTTTGGAAATGTAGCGACCGTTTTGGATTGAACTCAAGACTTCATCGTGACGTATGAGGGATTTCGGCCTTTTTTCGAAAGAATGAGCACTTGCATATTTGGAACGTTTGGAGAGTCGGCGTACGAAGAATTGAGCGTAACTTTTGCACACGGTGTCCGTTTCGGGCCCATAACTACTTTTTGGAAATGTAACGACCGCTTTGGATTGAACTCAAGACTTCGTCGTGACGAATGAGGGATTTCGGCCTTTTTTGTAAAGAATGACCACCTGCATATTTGGAACGCTTGGAGAGTTGGCGTACGAAGAATTGAGCGTAACTTTTGCACACGGTGTCCGTTTTGGTCCCATAAGTACTTTTTGGAAATGTAGCGACCGTTTTGGATTGAACTCAAGACTTCGTCGTGACGAATGAGGGATTTCGGCCTTTTTTGTAAAGAATGACCACTTGTATATTTGGAACGCTTGGAGAGTTGGCGTACGAAGAATTGAGCGTAACTTTTGCACACGGTGTCCGTTTCGGGCCCATAAGTACTTTTGGGAAATGTAGTGACCGTTTTGGATTGAACTCACAACTTCATTGTGACGTATGAGGGATTTTAGCGATTTTTCGAAAGAATGAGTACTTGCATATTTGGAACGCGTGGATAGTCGGCGTACGAAGAATTCAGCGTAACTTTTGCACACGGTGTCCGTTTCGGGCCCATAAGTACTTTTGGGAAATGTAGTGACCGTTTTGGATTGAACTCACAACTTCATTGTGACGTATGAGGGATTTTAGCGATTTTTCGAAAGAATGAGTACTTGCATATTTGGAACGCGTGGATAGTCGGCGTACGAAGAATTCAGCGTAACTTTTGCACACGGTGTCCGTTTCGGGCCCATAAGTACTCTTTGGAAATGTAGCGACCGTTTCGGATTGAACTCAAGACTTCATCGTAACTTATGAGGGATTTTGGCCTTTTATCTAAAGAATGAGCACCTGCATATTTGGAACGCTTGGAGAGTCGGCGTACGAAGAATTCAGCGTTACTTTTGCACACAGTGTCCGTTTCGGGCCCATAAGTCCTTTTTGGAAATGTAGTGACCGTTTTGGATTGAACTCACAACTTCATTGTGACGTATGAGGGATTTTAGCGATTTTTCGAAAGAATGAGTACTTGCATATTTGGAACGCGTGGATAGTCGGCGTACATAGAATTCAGCGTAACTTTTGCACACGGTGTCCGTTTCAGGCCCATAAGTACTTTTTGGAAATGTAGCGACCGTTTTGGATTGA
>NW_019228332.1:0-3990 GCF_002742605.1 Olea europaea var. sylvestris
CTCCCCCATACGTCACGACGTAGTGGTGAGTTCAATCCAAAACGGTCGCTACATTTCCAAAAAGTTCTTATCGGCCCAAAACGGACACCGTGTGAAAAAGTTACGCTCAATTCTTCGTCCGCGACTCTCCAACCATTCTAAATATGCTAGTGCTCATTCTTTCGAAAAATGGTCAAAATCCCTTTTACGTCACGACGAAGTGGTGAGTTCAAGCCAAAACGGTCGTTACATTTCCAAAAAGTTCTTATGGGCCCAAAACGGACACCGTGAACAAAAGTTACGATCAAATCTTCGTCCACCGACTCTCCAAGCGTTCTCAATATACTAGCGCTCATTCCTTCAAAAAATGGCTTAACTCCCCCATACGTCACGATGTAGTGGTGAGTTCAATCCAAAACGGTCGCTACATTTCCAAAAAGTTCTTATGGGCCCAAAACGGACACCGTGTGCAAAAGTTACGCTCAATTCTTCGTCCGCGACCCTCCAACCATTCTAAATATGCAAGTGCTCATTCTTTCGAAAAATGGTCAAAATCCCTCGTACGACACGACGAAGTGGCGAGTTCAATCCAAAACGGTCGTTACATTTCCAAAAAGTTCTTATGGGCCCAAAACGGACTCCGTGTGCAAAAGTTACGCTCAATTTTTCGTCCACCGACTCTCCAAGCGTTCTCAATATACAAGCACTCATTCCTTCGAAAAATGGCTTAACTCCCCCATACGTCACGATGAAGTGGTGAGTTCAATCCAAAACGGTCGCTACATTTCGAAAAAGTTCTTATGCTCCCAAAACGGATACTGTGTGCAAAAGTTACAATCATGATCTTCGTCCGCCGACTCTCCAAGCGTCCTAAATATGCAAGGGCTTATTCTTTCGAAAAATGGCCGAAATCCCTCGTACGTCATGACGAAGTGGTGAGTTCAATCCAAAACGGTCGCTACATTTTTAAAAAGTTCTTATGGGCCCAAAATGGACACCGTGTGCAAAAGTTACAATCAATTCTTCGTCCGCCGACTCTCCAAGCGTTCTAAATATGCAAGTGCTTATTCTTTCGAAAAATGGCCGAAATCCCTCGTACGTCATGACGAAGTGGTGAGTTCAATCCAAAACGGTCGCTACATTTCCCAAAAGTTCTTATGGGCCCAATACGGACGCCGTGTGCAAATGTTACGCTCAATTCTTCGTATGCGGACAATCCAAGCGTTTCAAATATGCAAGTGCTCATTCTTTCGAAAAATGGTTGAACTCTCCCGTACGTCACGACGAGCTGGTGAGTTCAAACCAAAACGGTCGCTACATTTCCAAAAAGTTCTTATGGGCCCAAAACGGACACCGTGTGCAAAAGTTACGCTCAATTCTTCTTCCGCCGACTCTCCAAGTGTTCTCAATATTCAAGCGCTCATTCCTTCGAAAAATGGCCAAAATCACTCGTACGTCACGACGAAGTAGTGAGTTCAATCCAAAACGGTCGCTGCATTTCCCAAAAGTTCTTATGGGCCCAATACGGACGCCGTGTGCAAATGTTACGCTCAATTCTTCGTATGCGGACAATCCAAGCGTTTGAAATATGCAAGTGCTCATTCTTTCGAAAAATAGTTGAACTCCCCCGTACATCACGACGAACTGGTGAGTTCAGTCCAAAACGGTCGCTACATTTCCAAAATGTTCTTATGGGCCCAAAACGAACACCGTGTGCAAAAGTTACGCTCAATTCTTCGTCCGCCGTCTCTCCAAGCGTTCTCAATATTCAAGCGCTCATTCCTTCGAAAAATGGCTAAAATCACTCGTACGTCACGACGAAGTTGTGAGTTCAATCCATAACGGTCGCTACATTTCCAAAAAGTTCTTATGGGCCCAAAACGGACACCGTGTGCAAAAGTTACGCTTAATTCTTCGTCCGCCGACTCTCCAAGCGTTCTCAATATACAAGCGCTCATTCCTTCGAAAAATGGCTTAACTCCCCCATACGTCACGACGTAGTGGTGAGTTCAATCCAAAACGGTCGCTACATTTCCAAAAAGATCTTATGGGCCCAAAACGGACACCGTGTGCAAAAGTTACGCTCAATTCTTCGTCCGCGACTCTCCAACCATTCTAAATATGCAAGTGCTCATTCTTTCGAAAAATGGTCAAAATCCCTCGTACTTCACCACGAAGTGGTGAGTTCAATCCAAAACGGTTGTTACATTTCCAAAAAGTTCTTATGGGCCCAAAACGGACACCGTGTGCAAAAGTTACGCTCAAATCTTCGTCCACCGACTCTCCAAGCGTTCTCAATATACAAGCACTCATTCCTTCAAAAAATGGCTTAACTCCCCCATACGTCACGATGAAGTGGTGAGTTCAATCCAAAACGGTCGCGACATTTCGAAAAAGTTCTTATGCGCCCAAAACGGACACTGTGTGCAAAAGTTACAATCAAGATCTTCGTCCGTCGACTCTCCAAGCGTTCTAAATACGCAAGGGCTTATTCTCTCGAAAAATGGCCAAAATCCCTCGTACGTCATGACGAAGTGGTGAGTTCAATCCAAAACGGTCGCTACATTTCCAAAAAGTTCTTATGGGCCCAAAACGGACACCGTGTGCAAAAGTTACAATCAATTCTTCGTCCGCCGACTCTCCAAGCGTTCTAAATATGCAAGTGCTTATTCTTTCGTAAAATTGCCAAAATCCCTCGTACGTCATGATGAACTGGTGAGTTCAATCCAAAACGGTCGCTACATTTCCAAAAAGTTCTTATGGGCCCAAAACGGACACCGTGTGCAAAAGTTACAATCAATTCTTCGTCCGTCGGCTCTCCAAGCGTTCTAAATATGCAAGTGCTCATTCTTTCGAAAAATGGTTGAACTCTCCCGTACGTCACGACGAGCTAGTGAGTTCAAACCAAAACGGTCGCTACATTTCCAAAAAGTTCTTATGGGACCAAAACGGACACCGTGTGCAAAAGTTACGCACAATTCTTCTTCCGTCGACTCTCCAAGCGTTCTCAATATTCAAGCGCTCATTCCTTCGAAAAATGGCCAAAATCACTCGTACGTCACGACGAAGTAGTGAGTTCAATCCAAAACGGTCGCTGCATTTCCAAAAAGTACTTATGGGCCCAATACGGACGCCGTGTGCAAAAGTTACGCTCAATTCTTCGTACGCGTACAATCCAAGCGTTTGAAATATGCAAGTGCTCATTCTTTCGAAAAATAGTTGAACTCCCCCGTACCTCACGATGAACTGGTGAGTTCAATCCAAAACGGTCGCTACATTTCCAAAATGTTCTTATGGGCCCAAAACGGACACCGTGTGCAAAAGTTACGCTCAATTCTTCGTCCCCCGTCTCTCCAAGCGTTCTCAATATTCAAGCGCTTATTCCTTCGAAAAATGGCCAAAATCACTCGTACATCACGACGAAGTTGTGAGTTCAATCCATAACGGTCACTACATTTTCAAAAAGTTCTTATGGGCCCAAAACGGACACCGTATGCAAAAGTTACGTTTAATTCTTCGTCCGCCGACTCTCCAAGCGTTCTCAATATACAAGCGCTCATTCCTTCGAAAAATTGATTAACTCCCCCATACGTCACGACGTATGGTGAGTTCAATCCAAAACGGTCGCTACATTTCCAAAAAGTTCTTATGGGCCCAAAACGGACACCGTGTGCAAAAGTTACGCTCAATTCTTCGTCCGCGACTCTCCAACCATTCTAAATATGCAAGTGCTCATTCTTTCGAAAAATGGTCAAAATCCCTCGTACGTCACGACGAAGTGGTGAGTTCAATCCAAAACGGTCGCTACATTTCCAAAAAGTTCTTATGGGCCCAAAACGGACACTGTGTGCAAAAGTTACGCTCAATTCTTCGTCCGCCGACTCTCCAAGCATTCTAAATATGCAAGGGCTTATTCTTTCGAAAAATGGACAAAATCCCTCGTACGTCATGACGAAGTGGTGAGTTCAATCCAAAACGGTCGCTACATTTCCAAAAAGTTCTTATGGGCCC
>NW_019228333.1:0-3990 GCF_002742605.1 Olea europaea var. sylvestris
TGACAGATGGCGTTTGTAACGTCATCACCTCATTTTCAACCAATTAGAAATCAATAACGATTATTTAGGTGACAAGTAATTAAGATTCTAGATACACCTATGACCTAGGCACCATGACGACCTGTTTGACCAACCTCAACAACCAATTAGAAGCCTTAAATCTTTCAAGTTGCACGAACTTCTAAATTCACACAGTAGCTAATATGATGTTGGGTGGTCAAATTGCTTGTTTTAGAGACCTATAAGTGGTGTAAATGGCCCCCTCCAAAGTAGGCGAACTCAATATATTCCTCCAATACACTCCAAACAACCGTCGATACAATTAGCCTTTTACTTGTTTATTAATTCCGCATTTATTCTATCAAAATTCAACTAAAATTGAGCTAGATTTGTCACATTATTTTTCAGTCCTCAACACTTTTTCAATAGTCGATATTGCAAATATTCTCCAAAACAATTTAAACTAATAAAGCACCTAATTTTCACTGTAAAATAAACTAGTGTGTTGTGCATTTGACATTCTTTCTAAATTATATGCCAATTGCTACAAACAAGTTTTTGGGTTGTTTGATAAAACTTTTGCTAAAAAATTTTGAAGATTTTGATAAAAGTTAATGAAATGTATAATTGAAAGTTGATAAAAATTATTTGATCACATCAAATATAGTTAAAATAATTTATTAGCTTTGACCTCAACTTTTTAGCGAATTTAAGCTGTCTTGAATACGCATTAAGTATGCAATAATTTATAAGATCGTGCAATAATACTATGAGTGAAGTTCTAACTATTTTAATTTATTTAATATAAATCAAAACTAATAATTAATGCCTCTGTTTAGTTTAGATAAAAATTATATTTTCAATAGATTTTGATAAAAATTGATGATATATGTGATTGAAAAAATGTGACTCCGACATAGGAATGTCAAACGGGCCGAGCGACTGCTCGTTTGCCCGACCCCGAGCTCAATCCCACGAGCCAAGCCTGCTCGTCTCATCGAGCCCACAAGCGGCCCGTGGGCCCACCCACAAGCAGCTCATGGGCCAACGGCCCACGACCCTTTTTGAAAAGCCCACAAGCTCGGGTCGTGGGCTCATCAAAAAATGTGTAAATTGACAAAGAGAAGTCAAAAAAAAAAAAAAATTAAAAATCACGAGCTTGTGGGTTAAAGGCGGCTCGGCTCATTACCATCACTACTCCTACATGTGTGATTATAATTATTTTTTAATTTTGACTTAAATTTTAGATTTATATTTTTATAAAACCAAACAGGGCAATATAACCTAAGAAGACACGTGTTCTATAATTTCAACAATTGTGCTATGCGTACATTGATACTGTATACATGCCCCTCACACAAAGAGAGCTCACGCTTTTTTTTATTGGCTGTGAATTCCTCTCTCACGTGAGTGGCGTGTACGAATAGTCAAATAGCAAAATTCATAATTTCAGGGCATATATGGAAATCAATATATTGGTCAGAGAAAATAACGATTTGACCTTTGTACCTACACGCTCTCTATAAAGTTCACCTTTTTTCTTGAGCTGCTCTTATTTTGACGCACAGAAGTTAGAGCTCAAATTTGTAACAATGGCGAAAAGTTTCAAGCTACGAATCACCAGGGTGATCACTACTACCTTGCAATCTTGCCGTTCAAAAGACTCCTCAACTCTTCCGGAAGATCCTGTCCCTTCATTCTCACGACTTTCTCCGGGGAACTTAAAATATACAGCCGTCAATTTTCCGGTATCCAAGGATCAAAACCATCAATCTTCCTTTAAAGGCCACGTGTCGTCTACTTTCATAACGGCCGGTTGCGGTTGGGCCTCCAAGCCGGCTGCAACAATCACCTCCGAAGAAGACTGCACCAGATCAGAACCCCAAGAATTTAAGTGGAACAAGGATGAGAAATGGCACGTTGTTGCTAAGATCTATAAGGAAAAGACCCCACGCCGGAAAATATATAATTCCTCGGCTTCCGGCGGCTCCGAGGATGATGACTTAACTTTTGTAGCCCCTTGTGCACTTCCGCTGCCGCGGACATCCGCGGCGGAGAAAAAGATAAGACGAGGGAAGAAGAAGAAGAACGTCCCTAGCAGGCTTCGCATTAGTACCTCATCGGCCGATAGTGGGTGCTTTAGTAGTGAAGGCGGTGTCATTGTCGGCGATGAAAGAGATGAAGAGGAAACTGAAACCCTAGTCTCGTCCTCCATTAGCATCTCCACTGATTCCTCCTCAGAGTTCAACTCTCGCTTGCATCCCATTCAAGAAACACCCTTTACCCCAAAACCTCAACGGAGGAACAAAAGGAGAGTGTCCAAGACTTCAAAGCACGGCATTTCGCGACCTTCAGTCTCCGCCGCAGACGGCGAGATCCCAGCAAGACTCTCCATGTTCAAGAAGCTGATACCATGTACATTGGACGGGAAAGTTAAGGAAAGTTTCGCTATAGTGAAGAGATCCAAGGATCCATACGAGGATTTCAAGAATTCAATGATGGAGATGATTTTGGAGAAACAAATATTCGAAGAGAAAGATTTGGAGCAACTTCTTCAGTGCTTTTTGTCTTTAAATTCTCGTAATTATCATGGGATTATCGTTCAGGCTTTTTCTGAAATTTGGGAGGCCATTTTCTTTCCTGGTTCCAAGGCTTCTTCCGGCTACCGCCGCCGTGTTTCAGGCGGAGCAAATTAAAAATTTCTCAATCTCTGTTACTTCAGTTTCCTTTTAACCTTCTACAATATAATTGTAGGCACTTTTTCAGTCAGTTAATTGTGCTTCTACTTCACTAATTATAATTAATATCATGAAATTTGACTACGTGTTCATAATTGCATGAATATTTTACCTTTCAATTTTTCAAAATTCATGTAGGATTAAAATTAATTATTGATTTTAACTTAAATTTTAAGCCGTACGAAACTAATGAGTATTAGTAATTTCCTTCTGTTTAATTGTCATTGTTTAAGTATTATTAGTACAGAAATGCTAAAGAGACCTGGGGAAGGGATAGGGATTGGGGATAGGGCCGAGATCTCTTGATCTGCATTTTTAAAATTCAGATCAAGGGTCGAGGTCTCACCACCTCGACCCTGTTCCCTCTCCCTGTTTCTGTAGCAAATCTCTTAGAACCTGTTTGGAAGTAATTTTGAGAATTAATTTTTTGATCGTTAGGAGAAAAGTGGGGTCCATTTGTGAGAGAAGAAGTCAAATATGACGGCTAAAATAGTGAAATAACGGTCAAAAAATCAATTTTTTAGAGTAAAAAATCGCTCTCAGACAAGCTGTTATTAGTATTAGGATTGGTCAAAGTAATTTGCAAGCTCGAGAATCCATTTGAGTAGGTCTTAAAATTTCAGTACAAAATGGAATCAGAATTTATTGTCAAAATCGTTTGATTTGATTTCTCTGTCGTTGACGATTAGACTTGACCCCTTTATATGTTTCTTCTTCCATATTGTGACCATTTTCATTAAAATATGTTATCCTAAGTACTATTCATAATTTGAAACAACATTTTAACCTAATAAAAGGTTTATTTGAGATTACTTTTACTTTTATTTTTGCTTTTTGTACGATAAATATGATTTATTTATTTATTTTCAGACAAATCACTTTAAAAAAATTATTCGAATATACTGAAAAGCTATTTGTAAATTTCAAAAATCATCTTTCGAACTTCAGAAGTTCTTCTATACCGTTCGGCATTCGGAGTCTGATGAGGCTAAAAATTTGTGTTTATAATATAGCCTTCACTTACTAAAGAAGAGATTAATATACAACGGTGTCAAAACGAGTGCTTTTAGTCAAAATCGGCACTAACATATGATTGTAATAATTAACTTTTGTTCCTCAAAAACAGGCAATAAATTATTTTCAAGTATGAAGAATAAATGATTGCTAGACATGTGGAAGAACAAATGCAATTACTTTAAAGGAATGGGGATGATTAACGTTTGCCGTCTTCAATTATTATGGTCTCCCCTTG
>NW_019228334.1:0-3990 GCF_002742605.1 Olea europaea var. sylvestris
TCGATTCCAATCAAATTAGAAGAGAAATTTCCCAAAGATAAACAAACCAGAAGTTATCATAAAGTCAAAAATTACTTTTCATTGGCTAGATTCCAATCGAATTAGACTAGCATTATGCAAAAAATGAACAAACCCAAAGTTATCATGAAATCAAAAGCCACTTTTCATTTGCTCGATTCCAATCGAATTAGACTGGCAATTCGACAAAGACGACCTAACTCAAATTTATCAGGAAATCAAAAATCACTTTTCATTGGCTCGATTCCAATCAAATTGGACTAGCAATTTGCTGAAAATGATCAAACCCGAAGTTTTCATGAAATCAAAAACCACTTTTCATTGGCTCGATTCCAATCGAATTAGACTAACAATTCGCCAAAAACGAACAAACCCGAAGTGTTCATGAAATCAAAAACCACTTTTCATTGGCTCGATTCCAATCAAATTAGACTTGCAATTCACCAAAAATGAATAAACCCGAAGTTATCTAGAAATCAAAACCACTTTTCACTGGCTCGATTCCAAACGAATTGGACTAGTAATTCGTCGAAAACAAACAAACCCGAAGTTTTCATGAAATTAAAAACCACTTTTCATTGGCTCCATTCCAATCAAATTAGACTTGCAATTTGTCGAAAACAAACAAACCCGAAGTTATCATGAAAACAAAAACCACTTTTCATTGGCTCGATTCCAATCGAATCAAGCTAGCAATTCGTAAAAAAATGAACAAACCCGAAGTTATAATGAAATCAAAAACCACTTTTCATTTGCTCGATTCCAATCGAATTAGACTAGCAATTTGTCGAAAACGATCAAACCTGAAGTCATCATGAAATCAAAAACAACTTTTCATTTGCTCGATTCCAATCGAATTAGACTAGGAATTCGACAAAAAACAAACCAACCCGAAGTTATAATCAAATCAATAACCAATTTTAATTGGCTCGATTCCAATCGAATTAGACTAGCAACTTGTCGAAAATGATCAAACCCGAAGTTTTCATGAAATCAAAAACCACTTTTCGTTGGCTCGATTCCAATCGAATTAGACTAGCAATTCTCCGAAAAAGAGCAAAGCCGACATTATCTTGAAATCAAAAACCACTTTTCATAGGCTTGATTCGAATCGAATTAGACTAGCGATTCGTTAAAAATGAACAAACCCGAAGTTATCATGAAATCAAAAACCACTTTTCATTGGCTCGATTCCAATCGAATTTGACTAGTAGTTTGCCAAAAATGAACAAAACCAAAGTTATAATGAAATCAAAAATCACTTTTCATTAGCTAGATTCCAATCAAATTAGACTAGCAATTCGCCAAAAATGATTGAACCCGAAGTTATCTAGAAATCAAAATCACTTTTCATTGGCTCGATTCCAAACGAATTAGACTAGCAGTTCGTCCAAAAACACAAGCCCGAAGTTATCATGAAATCAAAAACCACTTTTTATTGGCTCGATTCCAATCGAATTAGGCTAGCAATTTGCCGAAACGAATAGACCCAAAGTTATAATGAAAATTAGAACAGATTTTCATTGGCTCGATTGCAATCGAATTAGACTAACAATTTGCCAAAAGCAGACGAATCAGAAGTTATCATGAAAACAAAAATCACTTTTCATTGGCTCGATTCCAATCGAATTAGACAAGCAATACGTCAAAAAGAAACAAACCCAAATTTATCTTGAAATCAAAAACCACTTTTCCTTGGCTCGATTCCAATCGAATTAGACCAGCAATTCGTCGAAAACGAACAAGCCCGAATTTTTCATGAAATCAAAAACCACTTTCATTCTCTCGATTCGAATCGAATTGGACTAGCAATTCGCTAAAAACAAACAAACCTGAAGTTATCATGAAATCAAAAACCACTTTTCATTGGCTGGATTCCATTCAAATTAGACCAGCAATTCGCCAAAAACGAACAAGCCCAAAGTTTTCATGAAATTGAAAACCACTTTTCATTTGCTCGATTCAAATCGAATTAGACGAGCAATTTGACGAAAACGATAATAGTAGAAGTTCTCATGAAATCAAACACCACTTTCCATTCGCTTGATTCCAATCAAATTAGACTAACAATTCACCAAAAACGAACAACCTGAAGTCATCATGAAATCAAAAACCACTTTCCATTGGCTCGATTCCAATCGAATTGGACAAGCAATTCACCGAAAACAAACAAACGCTAAATTATGATGAAATCAAAAACCACTTTACGTTAGCTCGATTCCAATCGACTTAGCCTAGCAATTCGCCAAAAAACAACAAACCCAAACTTATCAAGAAATCAAACACCACTTTTCATTGGCCCGATTCCAATCGAATTAGACTAACAATTCGCCAAAAATTAGACTAGCAATTCGCCAAAAATGAACAAACATGAAGTCATCAAGAAATCAAAAACTTCATTTCATTGGCTCTATTCCAATCGAATTAGACTTGCATTTCACAGAAAATGAAAAAACCCGAAGGTATCATGAAATCAAAAACCACTTTCATTGGCTAGATTCCATTCTAATTAGACTAGCAATTCGCCAAAAATGAACAAACCTGAAGTCATCATGAAATCAAAATCACTTTTCATTGCTCGATTCCAATCGAATTAGACTAGCAAATAGCCAGAGACGAACAAACCCGATGTTATCAAAAAATCGAAAGCCACTTTTCATTGGCTCGATTCTAATCGAATTAGAGTAGCAATTGGCCAAAAACAAACAAACCCACAGTTATCATGAAATTAAAAACCACATTTCATTTGCTCGATTCCAATCGAATTAGAGTAGCATTACGCCAGAAACGAACAAACCCGAAGTTCTAATGAAATCAAAAACCACTTTTCATTGGCTCGATTCTAATCAAATTAGACTAGCAATTTTTTGAAAATGGTCAAACCTGAAGTTATCATGGAATCGAAAGCCACTTTTCATTGGCTCGATTCCAATCGAATTGGACTAGCAATTTGTCGAAGACGAACAAACCCGAAGTCATCATGAAATCGAAAAACACTTTTTGTTGGCTCGATTCCAATTGAATAAGACTAGCAGTTTGCCGAAAACGATCGAACGTGAAGTTATCATGAAATCAGAAATGACTATTCATGGGCTCGATTCCAATTGAATTAGACTAGCATTTCACCAAAAATGAACAAACCCGAAGTTATCATGAAATCAAAACGACTTTTCATTTGCTCGATTCCAATCGAATTAGACTAGCTATTCGCCAAAAATGAACAAACCCGAAGTCATCATGAAATCAAAAGCCACTTTTCATTAGCTCAATTCCAATCGAGTTAGACTCGCAATTTCTCTAAAAATGAACAAATCGAAAGTTATCACGAAATCGAAAGCCACTTTTTATTGGCTCGATTCCAATCGAATTAGAGTAGTAAGTCGTCAAAAATGAACAAACTCGAAGTTATCGTGAAGTAAAAACCACTTTGCATTAGCTTAATTCTAATCGAATTAGACTAGCAATTAGCCGAAAATGATCAAATCTGAAGTTATCATGAAATCCAAAACCACTTTTCATTGGCTTGATTCCAATCGAATTAGACTAGCAATTTTTCGAAAATGATGAAACTCGAAGTTATCATGAAATCGAAAGCCACTTTTCATTGGCTCGAATCCAATCGAATTAGACTAGCCATTCGCCAAAAATGATCAAACTTGAAGTTATAATGAAATCAAAAACCACTTTTCATTGGCTCGATTCCAATCAAATAAGACTAGCGATTAGCCGAAAACGAACAAACGTGAAGTTATCATAAAATCAAATACCTCTTTTCATTGGCTCGATTCCATTTGAATTGGACTAGCATCACACAAAATTAACAAACTCGAAGTTGTCATGGAATCAAAGATCACTTTTCGTTGGCTCGATTCCAATCGAATTAGACTATCAATTCACCAAAAACAAACAAATCCGAAGTTATCATGAAATCAAAAACCACTTTTCACTGGCTCGATTCCAATCAAATTAGAC
>NW_019228335.1:0-3990 GCF_002742605.1 Olea europaea var. sylvestris
CCGCGCCGGGTGTAATTTCGTCATTTTTCGCGACTGTGTCGGAAATGGCTAAAATTTGACTGGTTGATCGGAAACAAAAACCGTGCCGGGGGCAGTTTCGTCATTTTTCTCGACTGTGTCGGAATTGGCTGAAATTTGGCAGTTTGATCGGAAATAAAGATCACGCCGAGGGCAATTTCGACATTTTTCTAGACTGCGTCGGAGTGGGCTCAAATTTGATAGGTTGATCGGGAACAAAAACCCCGCCGGGTGTAATTTCGTCATTTTTCGCGACTGTGTCGGAATTGGCTAAAATTTAACTGGTTGATCGGAAACAAAAATCGCGCCGGGGGAAATTTTCTCATTTTTCTCGACTGTGCCGGAATTGGCTGAAATTTTGCAGTTTGATAGTAAATAAAAATCGCGCCTGCAGCAATTTCGTCATTTTTTTCGACTGCGTCGGAATGGGCTCAAATTTGACAGGTTTATCTGGAACGAAAATCGCGACGAGTGTAATTTCGTCATTTTTCGCGACTGTGTCGGAATTGGCTAAAATTTGACTGGTTGATCGGAAACACAAATCGCGCCGGGGGCAATTTCGTCATTTTTCTCGATTGTGTCGGAATTGGCTTAAATTTGGCAGTTTGATCGGAAATAAAAATCACGCCGGGGGCAATTTCGACATTTTTCTCGACTGCGTCGGAGTGGGCTCAAATTTGATAGGTTGATCGGGAACAAAAACCCCGTCGGGTGTAATTTCGTCATTTTTCGCGACCGTGTCGAAATTGGCTAAAATTTCACTGGTTGATCGGAAACAAAATTCGCCCCGGGGGCAATTTTCTCATTTTTCTCGATTGTGTCGGAATTGGCTGAAATTTGGCAGTTTGATCGGAAACAAAAATCGCGTCGAGGGCGATTTCGTTATTTTTCGCGAAGGTGTCGGAATGGGCTTAAATTTGGCAGGTTGATAGGGTACAAAAATCGCGCCGGGGGCAATTTCGTCATTTTTCGCGACGGTGTCGGAATGGGCTAAAATTTGACTGGTTGATCGGAAACAAAAATCGCGCAGGGGGCAATTGCGTGATTTTTCTCGACTGTGTCGGAATTGGCTGAAATTTGGCAGTTTGATCTGAAATAAAAATCGCGCCGTGGGCAATTTCGTCAATTTTCTCGACTGTGACGGAATGGGATAAAATTTGACAGGTTGATCGGTAACAAAAATCGTGCAGCTGGCAATTTCATCATTTTTCGTGACTGTGTCGAAATGGGCTCAAATTTGACTGGTTGATAGGGAACAAAAATCGCGCCTGGGGTAATTTCATTATTTTTCGTGACTGCGTCGGAATTGCCTAAAATTTGACAAGTTGATCGGAAACAAAAATCGCGCCGGGGGCAATTTCTTCATTTTTCGCGACGGTGTCGGAACGGACTAAAATTTGACTGGTTGGTCGGAAACAAAAATAGGGCTGGGGGCAATTTCGTCATTTTTCGCGACTGTGTCGGAATGGTCTCAAATTTCACATGTTGATCGGGAACGAAAATCGCGCCGGGGGTAATTTCGTCATTTTTCGCGACTGTGTCGGAATTCGCAAAAATTTGACTGGTTGATCGGAAACAAAAACCGCGCAGGGGGCAATTGCGTGATTTTTCTCGACTGTGTCGGAATTGGCTGAAATTTGGCAGTTTGATCTGAAATAAAAATCGCGCCGGGGGCAATTTCGTCAATTTTCTCGACTGTGACGGAATGGGCTAAAATTTGACAGGTTGATCGGAAACAAAAATCGTGCAGCTGGCAATTTCGTCATTTTTCGCGACTGTGTCGGAATGGGCTCAAATTTGACTGGTTGATAGGGAACAAAAACCGCGCCTGGGGTAATTTCATTATTTTTCGTGACTGCGTCGGAATTGCCTAAAATTTGACAAGTTGATCGGAAACAAAAATCGCGCCGAGGGCAATTTCTTCATTTTTCGCGACGGTGTCGGAATGGACTAAAATTTGACTGGTTGGTCGGAAACAAAAATAGGGCTGGGGGCAATTTCGTCATTTTTCGCGACTGTGTCGGAATGGTCTCAAATTTCACAGGTTGATCGGGAACGAAAATCGCGCCGGGGGTAATTTCGTCATTTTTCGCGACTGTGTCGGAATTCGCAAAAATTTGACTGGTTGATCGGAAACAAAAACCGCGCAGGGGGCAATTGCGTGATTTTTCTCGACTGTGTCGGAATTGGCTGAAATTTGGCAGTTTGATCTGAAATAAAAATCGCGCCGGGGGCAATTTCGTCAATTTTCTCGACTGTGACGGAATGGGCTAAAATTTGACAGGTTGATCGGAAACAAAAATCGTGCAGCTGGCAATTTCGTCATTTTTCGCGACTGTGTCGAAATGGGCTCAAATTTGACTGGTTGATAGGGAACAAAAACCGCGCCTGGGGTAATTTCATTATTTTTCGTGACTGCGTCGGAATTGGCTAAAATTTGACAAGTTGATCGGAAACAAAAATCGCGCCGGGGGCAATTTATTCATTTTCCGCGACGGTGTCGGAATGGACTAAAATTTGACTGGTTGGTCGGAAACAAAAATAGGGCTGGGGGCAATTTCGTCATTTTTCGCGACTGTGTCGGAATGGTCTCAAATTTCACAGGTTGATCGGGAAAAAAAATCGCGCCGGGTGTAATTTCGTCATTTTTCGCGACTGTGTCGGAATTGGCTAAAATTTGACTGGTTGATCGGAAACAAAAACCGCGCCGGGGGCAATTTCGTCATTTTTCTCGACTGTGTCGGAATTGGCTGAAATTTGGCAGTTTGATCGGAAATAAAAATCGCGCCGGTGGCAATTTCGTCATTTTTTTGGACTGCGTCGGAATGGGCTCAAATTTGACAGGTTTATCGGGAACAAAAATCGCCCCGGGTGTAATTTCGTCATTTTTCGCGACTGTGTCGGAATTGGCTAAAATTTGATTGGTTGATCGGAAACAAAAACCGCTCAGGGGGCAATTGCGTCATTTTTCTCGACTGTGTCGAAATTGGGCTAAAATTTGACAGATTGAACGGAAACCAAAATCGCGCCGGCGGCAGTTTCGCCATTTTTAGCGACTGTGTCGGAATGGGCTCAAATTCGACAGGTTGATCGGGAACAAAAACCGCGCCTGGGGCAATATCGTCATTTTTCGCGACTGTGTAGGAATGGGCTAAAATTTGACAGGTTGAATGGAAACAAAAATCGCGTCGGCGGCAGTTACGCCATTTTTAGCGACTGTGTCCGAATGGGCTCAAATTTGACAGGTTGATTGAAAACAAAAATCGCACCCGGGGCAATTTCTTCATTTTTCGCGACTGTGTCGGAATGGGCCCAAATTTCACAGGTTGATCGGGAACAAAAACCGCGCCAGGTGTAATTTCGTCATTTTTCGCGACTGTGTCGGAAATGTCTAAAACTTGACTGGTTGATCGGAAACAAAAACGCGCCGGGGGCAATTTCGTCATTTTTCTCGACTGTGTCGGAATTGGCTGAAATTTTGGAGTTTGATCGGAAATAAAAATCGCGCCGGTGCCTATTTCGTCATTTTTCTCGACTGTTTCGAAATTGGCTCAAATTTGACAGGTTGATCGAGAACAAAAATCGGGCCGGGTGTAATTTCGTTATTTTTCGCGACTGTGTCGAAATTGAATAAAATTTAACTGGTTGATCGGAAACACAAATCGCGCCGGGGGCAATTTCGTCATTTTTCTTGATTGTGTCGGAATTGGCTGAAATTTGGCAGTTTGATCGGAAATAAAAATCACGCCGGGGGCAATTTCGACATTTTTCTCGACTGCGTCGGAGTGGGCTCAAATTTGATAGGTTGATCGGGAACAAAAAACCCCCGTCGCGTGTAATTTCATCATTTTTCGCGACTGTGTCGAAATTGGGTAAAACTTCACTGGTCGATCGGAAACAAAAATCGCCCCGGGGGCAATTTTCTCATTTTTCTCGATTGTGTCGGAATTGGCTGAAATTTGGCAGTTTGAT
>NW_019228336.1:0-3988 GCF_002742605.1 Olea europaea var. sylvestris
GGAAAAAAAAAAAAAAAAACAAAAATTGAAAGTGAAAAAAAAGGAGAAAAGAAGTGAAAAAAAAATATTTCTGACATTATTTGCACGTGATTTTCTTTTTATTCATATTGATTGACACAGTCGCTCAGAAGATTCAGTCTCCGCTTTGCTAACGTAGTTGTGTCTATCATGAGATTCATGATTACGACATTGTTTGACTCTTGTAAGTCTCTTGAGGTAACAATTTTATTGTATTGAATATATGCTTTTATTTTAGTGTTTTGGCTTATCAATAAAAACAATAATAAAAAAAAAATGCTATGGCGTGAATGTCAAACGTTAGGAGTCCACTTGTTGACAAATGGACGAAAACTTCTTCAATCATTGGCTTCTAACAAACTCCTATCATTACTTGAACACATTGAGTACTTGCTTTAACGAGTGGACCAATTGCCTTCTGTTTCCATGCTTACATCTATTAATACACTTAGCACGACATTAATTTCAAATAAGCTATTAAGACATCCTGAATTTGCTATACAAGTTACAGTTGTTTCTTGTCTTGGTGAAATATTCCGTATTACCGCACCCAATCCTCCCTTTTGTGATGAAATAATGCAAGATATTTTTCCCTTGATTATATCATCATTAGCATATCTCACGAGCACATCCATCAATTTGTATGCTTCGATAGTTAGGATACTAGATAGCATGGCTAATGCGAAATACTGCCTTATAATGTTGGACCTAAATTGTGAACGTACGATAATTGACATGTTCCAACACTTTCTTTTAGCTCTAAAAGGAAATCATTTAGGGAACGTCTTCACTTCCATAGAGACTATCATGATTTTTACATTAGAAGAAAGTGACAACATTTCTCTAGATTTGATTACCCTTCTTTTCAATAGTGTTCAAAATAAACACAATGATATTTCTCCTATTGCATTTAGTGTGGGGAAAAGCCTTTTTGAAAAGTGTGCTAACACAATCAAACCTTACTTGTCATAAGCTATAAAATCTTTAGGGATTTGTTTAGATTATTATAGTGCAATTCTTTCCTCCATTTTCAAAGAAGTTGAAAGTTGTTAACAATGTATCGTGCCCTCTATTTTGACCACACCTGTAGCCGATACTCTTAACATCGACATAATTGAGAAAGTACCTAAGATAATGTCATCCAAGTCAAACATTTCAGATGTCTTAGATCTTGTACCTATTATGTTGCATGACTTTCATGTTGAATTTGTTTTAATTCTTCCTCAATTACAAGAGACTCTACCGGTTGCCACATGGTTTTCTAAGGTCATTACTCGATTGCACACTCTTCCTATTGACATTAGGATGTTGCTTACTAATTATCGACACTCTGTGCTAGCTCATCATTATGCTGGTAATGTTCCTAAATTTCATGCCAAACTAAAAGGTCAAATAATTTCCAATCATGAATTTTTTGAATTTACTTTCGATGTATAATATAAATTAGAACGCTCTATTGAAGAATATTATACTTTATTAAGAGTCCCTTTGATCCGCTTTCCCAAAAATGTGAAGAAAAAGTTTTTAGACCACTCGTATAAAGGTTTTCCATTTGACTAGCCATCTCACTTAAATGAAAGTAATATTTTCAATGTGGAAGAATTGTTTCCTAATCGGGGCTCATTCGAGCCTTCGATGTTGCAATCTTTTATCTCTACAGGCCAGCCTTCGGTGCTAATTTCTTATGCTCCTCATTATGCATAATCACGTGAAGATTTTGGAGTTGAGTTGCATGAGTGTTTACTATTTGGAGATCAATATCTGTATTTGATTAAAAAGAGAGATCGTCATCCTTGGGTGGATCATAGCTTTGAGGATAAGCTGCAACTTTCACTGTTATCAATTGTTGAATTTCGATATTTGGTTCATCAAAAAGATCATCCCCGTGGTAGTTCAATCATTGGACAGGGTAGAGTTTTTCTCCTACCCTGGGAGAGTTGATGCGGACATCGGCCCAAATTAATTTACTTCTTGTTTTATTTATTGATGTCTTTTTATTTCATTGGGCTTGTCTAGTGGGTCTAGCCCAAACTTGTGAATATTATGTTTCTTTTGTTATTTATATATTGGTAACTGGAATTGCAATATAGTTTTGATGAATGAGTTAAATTGCGCTTAGTTTGAGGCCACGTTTTGTAATACTCCGAAATTTTATGCTCGTTTAAATTTTTTAGGATAGTAATTTAACTTTCAATATTCTATTGGCCAAAAGAAAAGGGGGGCGCCACCTTTGTAGTGATTAATGCTAGAGGTAGTTAATGAATGCATGCATGAAGTGCTAAATGTTGTGTATGCATGAAGTGATTATTAGTTAGTCAAAGTCTAAATCAAATTTGGATTTAAATGAAGTAGATCATTTTATTAGGACTTCAATTGACCAAATTATTAAATTATTTTGTTGGGGTTTATTTTACAATCTACAATATTTGAATATGTAAGTTGGATAGAAATTTAATTTTGGGATACACTTTGCTAATAATGAAAGTTAGAGGGATTAGATTATATTATTTGGAAAATGAGAGACTTCCTTTGTAAATCTAGAATTTGTGGCCACTTATTATCCTATAATTAAACCACTTGTCATTTATCATTATCAAACACTCATGCACTAAGCTAAAAACGTGTTGAAGCAAGAAAAAATGAGAAAAAAAAAAGAAAAAAAAAAGGAAGTTAGCAAAAGTGAGGCGATGGGATCAAATTCAATCCATTATCCTTATTATATATATATATCCATTGCCATAGCATAATTACTTTCACTTTGCAAAACACTTGCACACACAAATAGAGAGAAAATCGACAGGAAGGAAAAAAAAAAAAGAAGAAAGAAAGGGAAAGGAAGAAAAAGGAAGCAAAGCCTAGCATTCTCAATTCATCTCTCAACCAAAATTTCTTCAAGTTTTACTGTAAGATACTTTCTATGCTTAAATGGTATGATTTCATGGTAATATTTATGCTTAAACTATGCATGAAAAACCATAATATAAATGTGGTGGACAAATCCACAAAGTTAGATATCTATTTATGCCTTAGGACAAGTTCGAAGGGCACCAGCAAGTCGGAATGTGCAAGTATGTGTTTGATTGCATTCTTTTGTGTAGTATTAACATGTTAAAATCCAAGCATCGTATCTTACTGAGTATTCCTTATACTCATAGTATTCTATACTAAATTTTCAGATCCATAATTGCGAAGTTGGTGGAAGTCAGTCGGCATAATCGATGATGGGTTAGGGACAATATTGTTTTGCATCGAAGTTTTATTTTTGCATGTTTTGTTCGACTGCTTTCCATATGTTTTCTTATGGTAATGTATAAAAATATGTATAAGACATGATATAATATGGTACTGGAAGTAAATTATGCAATTATATCTTCTATGTTGTGTTAAGAGACATTTTTTTTTAAACTTCTCCTTGCAAGTGACAAAAGGCAGAAACGAAACAGTTTTTGGGTCAACTTCAAAAGGATATTTCCAACTCTATAAACATCCATTTGAGACTCTAAAAATATTTTTGCGTTGCTCTTTGAGTTATCTAAGTATGGGCGCAGGAATCACTCAATTTGGATATCTACGGCCTGAGATATAAATTTTTAAACGTCGAGGGGTTAATCTGGATTTCCTGTGCAATACTTCACTGTTTTCAGTAAAACGCTCATATCATATGATCTTGGAAAATTTTCATATTTTAACCTAGAAAACTAATTGAAATTATCTTTCTAATGCCACAAATTTCATAGAAAACGGAGTTGGGATGAATTTTATAAAAATAGTAGAACTTACTGTCCCAACTAACCGTGGCAGCCGAGTCCGTATATGTAAAGTATAATTTCATGTCGACATGCACTTCTACCGGCCATTAAATTTTATGAGAGATTTTTACCAAATTGAAAATAAGTTTCTAACATGTAATACTTCTATTTAAGAGTATTTATATGTACCAAAGGCAGAAGCTATTATGTTTAGTACGTGA
>NW_019228337.1:0-3985 GCF_002742605.1 Olea europaea var. sylvestris
TGCTCATTCTTTTGAAAAATGGCCAAAATCGCTCGTACGTCACGACGAAGTGGTGATTTCAATCCAAAACGGTCGCTACATTTTCAAAAAGTTCTTGTGGGCTCAAAACGGACACCGTGTGCAAAAGTTACGCCCAATTCTTCGTCCGCCGACTATCCAAGCATTCTAAATATGCAAGTGCTCATTCTTTCGAAAAATTGCCAAAATCCCTCGTACGTCACGACGAAGTGGTGAGTTCAATCCAAAACGGTCGGTATATTTCCAAAAAGTACTTATGGGCACAAAACGGACACCGTGTGCAAAAGTTACGCTCAATTCTTCGTCCGTCGACTCTTCAAGCGTTCTAAATATACAAGGGCTCATTCCTTTGAAAAATGGCCAAAATCACTCGTACGTCATGACGAAGTTGTGAGTTCAATCCAAAACGGTCGCTACATTTCCAAAAAGTACTTATGGGCCCAAAACGGACACCGTGTGAAAAAGTTACGCTCAATTCTTCGTACGCCGACAATCCAAGCGTTCCAAATATTCACGTACTCATTCTTTCGAAAAATTACCAAAATCCCTCATACGTCATGATGAAGTGGTGAGTTCAATCCAAAACGGTCGCTACATTTCCAAAAAGTACTTATGGGCCCAAAATGGACACCGTGTGCAAAAGTTACGCTCAATTCTTCGTACACTGACATTCCAAGCGCTCCAAATACCCAAGTGCTCATTCTTTCGAAAAATGACTGAAATCCCTCATACATCACGATGAAGTGGTGAGTTCAATCCAAAATGATCGTTACATTTCCAAAAAGTACTTATGGGCCCAAAATGGACACCGTGTTCAAAAGTTACGCTCAATTCTTCGTCCGCCGACACTCCAAGCGTTCTAAATATGCAAGTGCTCATAATTTCAAAAAATCGCCAAAATCACTCGTACGTCACGACGAAGTGGCGAGTTCAATCCAAAATGGTCGCTCCATTTCCAAAAAGTACTTATTGGCCCAAAACGGATACCGTTTGCGAAAGTTACGCTCAATTCTTCGTACGGCGACAATCCAACCGTTCCAAATATGCAGGTGCTCATTCTTTCAAAAAATTGCTGAAATCCCTCATACGTCACGACGAAATGGTGAGTTCAATCCAAGACGGTCGCTACATTTCCAAAAAGTACTTATGGGTCCAAAATGGACTCCGTGTGCAAAAGTTACGCTCAATTCTTCGTACGTCGACAATCCAAGCGATCCAAATATGCAAGTGCTCATTCTTTCGAAAAATGATCGAAATCCCTCATACATAACGACGAAGTGGTGAGTTCAATCCAAAACGGTCGCTACATTTCCCAAAAGTACTTATGGGCCCAAAACGGACGGCGTTTACAAAAGTTACGCTCAATTCTTCGTACGTCGACAATCCAAGCGATCCAAATATGCAAGTGCTCATTCTTTCGAAAAATGGCCAAAATCCCTCGTACGTCACGATGAAGTGGTGAGTTCAATCCAAAACGGTCGCTACATTTCCAAAAAGTAGTTATGGGCCCAAAACGGACGGCGTTTACAAAAGTTACGCTCAATTCTTCGTACGACGACAATCCAACCTTCCCAAATATGCAGGTGCTCATTCTTTCGAAAAATGGCCGAAATCCCTCATACGTCACGATGAAATGGTGAGTTCAATCCAAAACGGTCGCTACATTTCCCAAAAGTACTTATGGGCCCAAAACGGACACCGTGTGCAAAAGTTATGCTCAATTCTTCGTACGTCGACTCTCCAAGCGTTCTAAATATACAAGTGCTCATTCTTTTGAAAAATGGCCAAAATCACTCGTACGTCATGACGAAGTTGTGAGTTCAATCCAAAACGATCGATAGATTTCCGAAAAATACTTATGGGCCCAAAACGGATACCGTGTGCAAAAGTTACGCTCAATTCTTCGTCCGCCGACACTCCAAGCGTTCTAAATATGCAAGTGCTCATAATTTCGAAAAATCGCAAAAATCTCTCGTCCGTCACGATGAAGTGGTGAGTTCAATCCAAAACGGTCGCTCCATTTCCAAAAGGTACTTATGGGCCCAAAACGGATACCGTGTGCAAAAGTTACGCTCTATTCTTCGTACGTCGACAATCCAAGCGATCCATATATGCAAGTGCTCATTCCTTCGAAAAATGATCGGAATCCCTCATACGTAACGACGAAGTGGTGAGTTCAATCCAAAACGGTCGCTACATTTTCAAAAGGTACTTATGGGCCCAAAACAGACGCCGTTTGCAAAAGTCACGCACAATTCTTCGTCCGCCGACTTTCCAAGCGTTCTAAATATACAAGCGATCATTCTTTTGAAAAATGGCCAAAATCCCTTGTACGTCATGACGAAGGTGTGAGTTCAATCCAAAACGGTCGTTACATTTCCAAAAAGTACTTACGAGCCCAAAACGGATGCCGTTTGCAAAAGTTACGCTCAATTCTTCGTACGGCAACAATCCAACCATTCCAAATATGCAAGTGCTCATTCTTTCAAAAAATGGCCGAAATCTCTCATACGTCACGACGAAATGGTGAGTTCAATCCAAAACGGTCGCCACATTTCCAAAAAGTTCTTATGCGCCAAAAACGGACACCGTGTGCAAAACTTACGCTCAATTCTTCGTACGCCGACTCTCCAGGCATTCTAAATATGCAAGTGCTCATTCCTTTGAAAAATGGCCAAAATCCCTCGTACGTCACGATGAAGTTATGTGTTCAATCTAAAACGATCCCTACATTTCCAAAAAGTATTTATGGGCCCAAAACGGACACGTGTGCAAAAGTTACGCTCAATTCTTCGTACGCCGACAATCCAAGCGTTCCAAATAAGCAAGTGCTCATTCTTTTGAAAAATGGCCAAAATCCTTTGTACGTCACGACGAAGTGGTGAGTTCTATCCAAAACGTTCGCTACATTTCCAAAAAGTTCTTGTGGGCCCAAAATGTACACCGTGTTCAAAAGTTACGCTCAATTCTTTGTCCGTGGACTCTCCAAGCGTTCTAAATATACAAGGGCCCATTCCTTCCAAAAATGGCCAAAATCACTCGTACGTCACGATGAAGTGGTGAGTTCAATCCAAAACGGTCACTACATTTCCAAAAAGTTCTTATGGGCCCAAAACGGACACCGTGTGCAAAAGTTACGCTTAATTCTTCGTCCGCCGACTCTCCAAGCGTTGTAAATATGCAAGTGCTCATTCTTTCGAAAAATTGCCAAAATCCCTCATACGTCACGACGAAGTGGTGAGTTTAATCCAAAACGGTCACTACAATTCCAAAAAGTACTTATGGGCCCAAAACGGACACCGCGTGCAAAAGTTACGCTCAATTCTTCGTCCATCGACTCTCCTAGCGTTCGAAATATACAAGCGCTCATTCCTTCGAAAAATGGCCAAAATCACTCGTACGTCATGACGAAGTTGTGAGTTCAATCCAAAACGGTCGCTACATTTCCAAAAAGTACTTGTGGGCCCAAAACAGACACATGTGCAAATGTTACGCTCAATTCTTCGTACGCCGACAATCCAAGCATTCCAAATATGCAAGTGCTCATTCTTTAGAAAAATGGCCAAAATCCTTCATACGACATGATGAAGTTATGTGTTCAATCCAAAACGATCGCTACATTTCCGAAAAGTACTTATGGGCCCAAAACGGACACGCGTGCAAAAGTTACGCTCAATTCTTCGTACGCCGACAATCCAAGCGTTCCAAATATGCAAGTGCTCGTTCTTTGAAAAATGCCAAAATCGCTCGTACGTCACGATGAAGTGGTGAGTTCAACCCAAAATGGTCGCTACATTTCCAAAAAGTTCTTGTGGGCCCAAAACGGACACCGTGTGCAAAAGTTACGCTTAATTCTTCGTCTGCCGACTATCCAAGCGTTCTAAATATGCAAGTGCTCATTCTTTCGAAAAATTGCCAAAATCCCTCGTAGGTCACGACGAAGTGGTGAGTTCAATCCAAAACGGTC
>NW_019228338.1:0-1607 GCF_002742605.1 Olea europaea var. sylvestris
GCATTTTTTTTTAATTAAAGAAAAATGAGTTTTCATAACGTTCCCGTGTTTATGCTTAATAAAAAAAATTGGGGCGTTACATTCTTTCTCTATAATATTAATTCAAAGTCAAAAGTTCAAATGTTTTTACAATGTAAAGATATTCTCCTATTTATACTAATGAATAAAAAGGTCTAAGGCCATCAAATTATGGTAATAATTTGATTCCATAAGAATTCTATCGAAACTAGGAAATTCGGTCAAAAATAGAAAAATCGCCAATTTTTTTGGCCCATGTGGCCGCATGGTATAAATCCATGCAGTCGCATGGTTTAACTTGAGTTGGAGTTTTTGTTTTCGAAAACCATTTGTGCAGCCGCATGGAATTTTGCCTGTGTTGCTGCATGGTCTTGTTTTCTGCCTCCGCTTTCGTTGCTTGATAACAAATTGATCCATGTTGATTCGGCCTTCGACCCAAACATGAAAGTTGCTCCATTTTGTGTCCCGAACATGGTTCCATCCATGGTTTCTTGAACAAGCAATCCCATTGCTTGTTTCACTTGCTTTGCCCTTGATCGCGTCATTGGTCCGCCATCAACTATCAAAGGGTCTCGTCTCGCACTTGCCTTCGACGGGCTCGACTCCTGGATCATATCATCCCCTCCCTCTTCAAAAGGATTCGTCCTCGAATCTGAACCTGCATCAAACAGAGAGAGATCTGATACATTAAAAGTAGCTGAAACATTATACTCACCTGGTAAATCGACTTTGTATGCATTGTCATTGATCCTCTCGATGATTTCAGATGGTCCATCGCCTCGTGGTTGCAATTTTGACTTCCTTTGTTCTGGAAAACACTCTTTTCTGAAATGCATCCAGACCCAATCTCCAGGCTCAAATGTAATGCGTCTTCTTCCTTTATTTGCTTTTGATGCAATCAGCTTTCCTTTCTCTTCGATCTGCATCCTGAACTATTCATGGAGTGTTTTCACCATCTCGACTTTTCGTTTCCCATCCAAGCTACCTCGTTCATGCACAGGCAAAGGCATTAAATCCATAGGTGCTAGTGGATTAAAACCATAAACAATTTCAAAAGGAGAAAACGAAGTAGTAGAATGTGTAGCTCGATTATATGCAAACTCTATAAACGGTAAACACTCTTCCCATGATTTCAAATTTTTATTGATCACTGTCCTAAGTAGTTGAGTCATAGTTCAATTAACTACCTCAGTTTTTCCATCTGTTTGTGGGTGACAAGTTGTAGAAAATAATAACTTAGTTCCTAACTTACTCCACAGAACACGCCAAAAATGACTCAAAAACTTCACGTCCCTATCAGACACTATTCTCTTAGGTACTCCATGTAAATGGACTATTTCCTAAAGAATAAGTCTGCAATATTAGTAGCATTGTCAGTTTTATGACTTGGTATGAAGTGCGCCATCTTACTAAACCTATCGACCACTACAAATATTGAATCCCGACCTCTTTTTGTCCTATGCAAACCTAACATAAAGTTCATAGATATGTCTACCTAAGGTTTACTAGGTATAGGCAAAGGAGTATACAAACCATGGGGTTGAACCTTAGACTTAGCCTTTTTACAAGTTATGCACTTTCCACATATT
>NW_019228338.1:2509-3984 GCF_002742605.1 Olea europaea var. sylvestris
CAACACAACAAGCACACAATTTAAATGTTCTAAATGCTCATCTAGGTTTTTGCTATAGATTAAGATGTCATCAAAATAAACTACAACAAATTTCCCAATAAAAGCACGTAAAACATGGTTCATTAAATGCATAAAAGTACTCGGTGCATTAGTGAGTCTAAATGGCATAACTAACCATTCATACAATCCATACTTAGTCTTAAATGCCGTTTTCCATTCATCGCCCTCCCACATGCAAATTTGATGATACCCACTCTTAAGATCAATCTTACTAAAAATGCAAGCACCATGCAACTCATCAACCATATCATCTGGCCTAGGTATTGGGTGACGATACTTTACCGTGATATTGTTGATAGCTTGGCAATCCACGCACATTCTCCAAGTCTCGTCCTTCTTAGGCACCAGCAAAATAGGTACAGCACATGGACTCATGCTCTCCCTGACATAACCTTTGTTCATCAACTCCTCCATTTGCTTTTGAAGCTCCTTCATCTCCTCAAGATTGCTTCGGTAAGCTCGTCGATTCGGCATGACAGCTCCGGGTACAAAGTCAATCTGGTGCTCGATGCCTCTGATTGGTGGCAATCCACTTGACATCTCCTTAGGCAACACATCGTTGAACTCCTGCAATAAAGACTTAACCAAACTAGAGAGGGATGTGTTAGAATCCTCAAAATTGAGGAGGGACTCCTTGTACACTAACAATATCATTTGCCTATTATCGCTCATAGCTTTTTCAACTCACTCTCTTTTGCATAGAAGTTGACCTTTGGCTTTTCTCTTCGCTCAGCTGACTCTTTTTCTCTCCTCTCAACTAACTCCTTTTCTCTCCGCTCATGTGGCGTCTCTCGCTTTTCTCCACTCTCAGCCACCTCACTATTTTCTCTCTTAGTGATGGTTTCACTATTGCCTCTCCTTTTTCCCGACTCTCTTATTCTCTTGTCTTCCTCACTTTTTAGCTTGATTTGATCTCCATACACTTGTGCTGGTGTTAATGGTGCAAGAGTAATAATCATCCCATCCTTGACAAAGCTATAACGATTCCTATAACCATCATGTGTGACCCTTCTATCATATTGCCATGGTCTTCCTAACAAGATATGACCCATATGCATAGGCACCACATCATATACTACTTTGTCACTATAACTCCCAATTGAGAAATTAATTAAAACTCTTTTATTCACCCTAACTTGCCCACTTTCATTCAACCATTGCAACTTATAAGGCCTAGTGTGCCTTAACAATGCTAGTCGTAATTTCTCAACTAAAGTTGTACTAGCTACATTCGTGCAACTGCCACCATCAATAATCATACTACATACCTTATCGTTGACATAACAACGTGTGTGGAATATATTTTCTCGCTGCTTCTCTGAATCATCCACCTTGACTTGAGTGTTAAGAGCTCTCCTTGACACCAACGATTCCCCGATAGCAAACTCCAATTTTTCTTCTTCTTCAACGTCCTC
>NW_019228339.1:0-3984 GCF_002742605.1 Olea europaea var. sylvestris
CCTGGCAATTTTCGGCCCATTCCGACACCATCGTGACAAATGATAAAATTGCCCCTAGTGAGGTTTTGCTTTGTTAATTTTCTATCCAGCACTTCTTCAACCTAACTTAATTAATACGAAAATTAATTATTCAGAGGCCCGAACGAAGGAATTTGGTTAAAATCCCGTGATCTTGAGTTTGTGCCCCGAGACCAATTTCGCGGGCCGTTTCCAATCAACCTGCCAAATTTCGGCTCATTCTGACACCGTCACGACAAATGACAAAATTGCCCCTGGTGCGATTTTTCTTTGTTAATTTTCTGTCCAGCACTTCTTCAACCTGACATAATTAATAAGGAAATTAATTATTCGGAGGTACAAACGGTAGAATTTGGCTAAAATCCCGTGATCTCGAGTTTGTGCCCCGAGTACAATTTAGCGTGCCGTTTCCAATAAACCTGCAAAAATTCGGCCCATTCCGACACCATCGCGACAAATGACAAAATTGCCCCTGGTGGGGTTTTGATTTGTCAATTTTCTGTCCAGCACTTCTTCAACCTCACATAATTAATAAGGAAATTAATTTTTAAGAGGCCCAAACGAAGGAATTTGGCTAAAATTTCATGATCCCGAGTCTGTGCCCCGAGTCCAATTTCACGGGTCGTTTCCATTCAGCCTACCAAATTTCGGCTCATTCCGACACCGTCACGACAAATGGAAAAATTGCCCCGGGTGTGGTTTTGATTTGTTAATTTTCTATCCCGCACTTCTTCAACCTGACATAATTAATACGAAAATTAATTATTCAGAGCCCCAAACGAAGGAATTTGGCTAAAATCCCGTGATTTCGGGTCTATGCCCGGAGTCCAATTTCGCGGGCCGTTTCCAATCGACTTGCCAAATTTCAACACATTCCGACACCATCGCGACAAATGATTAAATTGCCCCTGGTGCGGTTTTTCGTTGTTAATTTTCTGTCCAGCACTTCTTCAACCTGGCACAATTAAAACAGAAATTAATTATTCGGAGGCCCAAACGAAGAAATTTAGCTAAAATGCCGTGATCGCAGGTCTGTGCCCCAAGTCCAATTTCTCGGGCCGTTTCCAATCAACCTGCAAAATTTCGGCCCATTTCGACACCATCGCGACAAACGACAAAATTGCCTCTGGTGAGGTTTTTCTTTGTTAATTTTTTGTCCAGCACTTCTTCAACCTGACATAATTACTGACGAAATTAATTATTCGGAGGCTAAAACGAAGGAATTTGGCTAAAATCCCATGATCCTGAGTCTGTGCCCCGAGTCCAATTTCGCGGGCCGTTTCCAATCAACTTGCCGAATTTCGGCCCATTCCGACACCGTCGTGACAAATGACAAAATTGCCCCTAGTGCGGTTTTGCTTTGTTAATTTTCTGTCCAGCACTTCTTCAACCTGACATATTAATTCGAAAATTAATTATTCGGAGTCGCAAACGAAGGAATTTGGCTAAAATCCAGTGATCCTGGGTTTGTGCCCCGAGTCCAATTTCGCGGGCCGTTTCCAATCAACCTGCCTAATTTTGGCCCATTTCAACACCGTCGTGACAAATGACAAAATTGCCCCTAGTGCGGTTTTGCTTTGTTAATTTTCTGTCCAGCACTTTTTCAACCTGACATAATTAAATTCGAAAATTAATTATTCGGAAGCCCAAACGAAGGAATTTGGCTAAAATCCAGTGATCCCGTATCTGTACCCTGAGTCCAATTTCGCGAGCCGTTTCCAATCAACCTGCCAAATTTCGTCCCATTTCGACACCGTCGCGACAAATGACGAGATTGCCCCTGGTGCAGTTTTGCTTTGTTAATTTTCTGTCCGGCACTTTTTCAACCTAACATAATTACTACGAAAATTAATTATTCGGAAGCCCAAACGAAGGAATTTGGCTAAAATCCCGTGATCCCGGGTCTGTGCCTCGAGTCCAATTTCGTGGGCCGTTTCCAATCAACCTATCAAATTTCAGCCTATTCCGACACCGACAAAATTGCCCTTGATGCGGTTTTTCTTTGTTAATTTTCTGTCCAGCACTTCTTCAACCTGACTTAATTAATACGGAAATTAATTATTCGGAGGCCCAAACAAAGGAATTTGGTTAAAATCTCTTGATCCCGGGTTTGTGCCCCGAGTCCAATTTCGTGGGCCATTTCGAATCAACCTTCCAAATTTCAGTACATTTCGACACCATCGCGAAAAATGACAAAATTGCCCATGGTGCAGTTTTGTTTTTTTAATTTTCTGTCCAACACTTCTTCAACCTGACTTAATTAATACGTGAATTAATTATTCGGAGGCCCAAACGAAGGAATTTGGCTAAAATCCCGTGATCCCGGGTCTGTGCACCGAGTCTGATTTCACGGGCCATTTCCAATCAGCCGGCTTAATTTTAGCCCATTTCGACACTGCCGTGACAAAAGACAAAATTTCCCCTCGTGCGGTTATTCTTTGTTAATTTTTTGTCCACCACTTCTTCAGCCAGACATAACTAAAACGGAAATTAATTATTCGGAGGCCCCGAACGAAGGAATTTGGCTAAAATCCCGTGATCCCGGGTCTGTGCTCGAGTCCAATTTCTCGGGCCATTTCTAATGAGTCTGCCAAATTTCGGCCCATTCCGACACCGTCGCGAAAAATGTCAAAATTGCCCCTGGTGCGAGTTTTCTTTGTTAATTTTTTGTCCAGCATTTCTTCAACCTAACATAATTAATATGGAAATTAATTATTCGGAGGCCCAAGCGAAGGAATTTTGCTAAAATCCCGTGATCCCGGGTCTGTGCCCCGAGTCCAATTTCGCGGGTCATTTCCAATCAACCTAGCAAATTACGGCCTATTCCGACACTGTCGCGATAAATGATAAAATTGCCCGTGGTACGATTTTGCGTTATTAATTTTCTGTCCAGCACTTCTTCAACCTGACATAATTTATACAGATATTAATTATTCGGAGGCCCACACGAAGGAATTTGGCTAAAATCCCGTGGTCCTGGGTCCGTGCCTCGAGTCCAATTTCGTGGGTCATTTCCAATTTGCCTGCTACCGCCCATTCCGACACTGTCGCGATAAATGACAAAATTGCTCCTGGTGCGATTTTTCTTTGTTAATTTTCTATCCACCACTTCTTCAACCTGACATAAGTAACACGGAATTTCATTATTTGGAGCCCCAAACGAAAGAATTTAGCTAAAATATCTTGATCCCGGGTCTGTGCCCCGAGTCCAATTTCGCGGGCCGTTTCCAATCAACCTGCTAAATTTCGGCCCATTTCGACACCGTCGCGACAAATGACAAAATTGCCCCTGGTGCGGTTTCGCTTTGTTAATTTTCTGTCCAGCACGCCTTCAACCCGATATAATTAATAAGGAAATTAAAAATTCAGAGTTCAAAATGAAGGAGTTTGGCTAAAATCCAGTGATCCAGGTTCTGTGCCCAACGTCATATTACGCGGGCCATTTTCAATCAATCTGTCAAATTTCGGCCCATCCAACACCGTCGCGACAAATGACAAAATAGCCCTGGTGCGGTTTTTCTTTGTTAATTTTTTGTGCAGCACTTCTTCAACTTAACATAATTAATACGGAAATTAATTATTCGGAGGCCCAAACGAAGGAATTTAGCTAAAATCCCATGATCCCGGGTCTGTACCCCAAGTCCAATTTCGCGGCCGTTTCCAATCAACCTGCCATATTTCAACCCATTCCGACACCGTCGCGAAAAATGACAAAATTTGCCATGGTGCGATTTTGCTTTGTTAATTTTCTCTCCAGCACTTCTTTAACCTAACATAAGTAATACGAAAATTAATTATTTGGAGGCCCAAACAAAGGAATTTGACTAAAATCCCGTGATCTCGAATCTGTGCCCCGAGTCCAATTTCTCGGGCCGTTTCCAAACAACCCGCCAAATTTAGGCCCATTCCGACACTGTCGTAACAAATGACAAAATTGCCCCTGGTACGGTTTTGCTTTGTTAATTT
>NW_019228340.1:0-3984 GCF_002742605.1 Olea europaea var. sylvestris
TCCAAAACGGTCGCTACATTTCCAAAAAGTTCTTATGGGCCCAAAACGGACACCGTGTGCAAAAGTTATGCTCAATTTTTCGTACGCCGACAATCCAAGCGTTCCAAATATGCAAGCGCTCATTCTTTTGAAAAATGGCCGAAATCCCTCGTACGTCACGACGAAGTGGTGAGTTCAATCCAAAACGGTCGCTACATATCCCAAAAGTTGTTACGCTCAATTCTTCGTACGTCGACAATCCAAGCGTTCCAATTATGCAAGTGCTCATTCTTTCGAAAAATGGCCGAAATCCCTTATATGTGACGACGAAGTGGTGAGTTCAATCCAAAATGGTCACTACATTTCCAAAAAGTTCCTATGGGCCCAAAACGGACACCGTGTGCAAAAGTTACGCTCAATTCATCTTCCGCCGACTCTCCAAGCGTTCTAAATATTCAAGGGCTCATTCTTTCGAAAAATCACCAAAATCCCTCGTACGTCACGACGAAGTGGTGAGTTCAATCCAAAACGATCGCTACATTTCAAAAAGGTCTTGCGGGCCCAAAACGGACACCTTGTGCAAAAGTTATGCTCAATTCTTCGTACGCCGACAATCCAAGCTTTCCAAATATGCAAGTGCTAATTCTTTCGAAAAATGGCCAAAATCCCTCATACGTCACGATGAAGTGGTGAGTTCAATCCAAAACGGTTGCTACATTTCCAAAAAGTTCTTATGGGCCCAAAACGGACACCGTGTGCAAAAGTTACGCTCAATTCTTCGTACGCCGACAATCCAAGTTTTCCAAATACGCAAGTTCTCATTCTTCGGAAAAATGGCTGAAATCCCTCATACGTCATGACGAAGTGGTGAGTTCAATCCAAAACGGTCGCTTCATTTCCAAAAAGTTCCTATGGGCCCAAAACGGACACCGTGTGCAAAAGTTACGCTCAATTCATCGTCCGTCGACTCACCAAGCGTTCTAAATATTCAAGGGCTCATTCTTTCGAAAAATCACCAAAATCCGTCGTACGTGACGACGAAGTGGTGAGTTCAATCCAAAACGATCGCTACATTTCAAAAAGTTCTTACGGGCCCAAAACGGACATCGTGTGCAAAAGTTACCCTCAATTCTTCGTCCGCCGACTCTCCAAGCGTTCTAAATATGCAAGTGCTCATTCCATCGAAAAATGGCCAAAATCACTCGTACGTCACGACAAAGTTGTGAGTTCAATCCAAAACGGTCGCAGCGTTTCGAAAAAGTACTTATGGGCCCAAAACGGACACCGTGTGCAAAAATTACGCTCAATTCTTCTTACATCGACAATCCGAGCGTTCCAAATATGCAAGTGCTCATTCCATCGAAAAATAGCCAAAATCACTCGTACGTCACGACGAAGTTGTGAGTTCAATCCAAAACGGTCACTACATTTCCAAAAAGTACTTATGGGCCCAAAACGGACACCGTGTGCAAAAGCTACGCTGAATTCTTCGTACGCCGACAGTCCAAGCGTTCCAAATATGCAAGTGGTCATTCTTTCGAAAAATGGCCGGAATCCCTCATACGTCACGACGAAGTGGTGAGTTCAATCCAAAACGGTTGCTACATTTCCAAAAAGTTCCTATGGTCCCAAAACGGACACCGTGTGCAAAAGTTACGCTCAATTCATCGTCCACCGACTCTCCAAGCGTTATAAACATTCAAGTGCTCATTCTTTCGAAAAATCGCCAAAATCCCTCGTACGTCATGACGAAGTGGTGAGTTCAATCCAAAACGGTCGCTACATTTCCAAAAAGTACTTGTGGGCCTAAAACGGACACAGTGTGCAAACGTTATGCTCAATTCTTCGTACGCCGACTATCCAAGCGTTCCAAATATGCAAGTGCTCATTCTTTTGAAAAATGGCCGAAATCCCTCCTACGTCATGACAAAGTGGTGAGTTCAATCCAAAACGATCGCTACTTTTCCAAAAAGTACTTATGGTCCCAAAACGGACACCGTTTGCAAAACTACGCTCAATTCTTCGTACGTCGACAATCCAAGCGTTCCAAATATGCAAGTGCTCATTCTTTCGAAAAATGGCCGGAATCCCTCATACGTCATGACGAAGTGGTGAGTTCAATCCAAAACGATCGCTACATTTTCAAAAAGTTCTTATGGTCCCAAAACGGACACCATGTGCAAAAGTTACGCTCAATTCTTCGTACGCCGACAATCCAAGCGTTCCAAATATGCAAGCGCTCATTCTTTCGAAAAATGGGCAAAATCACTCCTACGTCATGATGAAGTTGTGAGTTCAATCCAAAACGATCGCTACATTTTCAAAAAGTTCTTATGGGCCCAAAACGGACCCCGTGTGCAAAAGTTACGCTCAATTCTTCGTACGCCGACAATCCAAGCGTTCCGAATTTGCAAGTGCTCATTCTTTCGAAAAATGGGCAAAATCACTCCTACGTCATGATGAAGTTGTGAGTTCAATCCAAAACGATCGCTACATTTTCAAAAAGTTCTTATGGGCCCAAAACGGACCCCGTGTGCAAAAGTTACGCTCAATTCTTCGTACGCCGACAATCCAAGCGTTCCGAATTTGCAAGTGCTCATTCTTTCGAAAAATGGCCGAAATCCCTCATACGTCACGACGAAATGGTGCGTTCAATCCAAAACGGTTGCTACATTTCCAAAAAGTTCTTATGGGCCCAAAATGGACACATGTGTAAAAGTTGCACTCAATTCATCGTCCGCCGACTCTCGAAGCGTTCTAAATATGCAAGTGCTCATTCTTTCGAAAAATGGCCGAAATCCCTCTTACGTCACGACGAAGTGGTGAGTTCAATCCAAAATGGTCGCTGCAATTCCAAAAAGTACTTATAGGCCCAAAACGGACATCGTGTGCAAAAGTAACGGTCAATTCTTCGTACGCCGACAATCCAAGCGTTCCGAATTTGCAAGTGCTCATTCTTTCGAAAAATGGCCGAAATCCCTCTTACGTCACGACGAAGTGGTGAGTTCAATCCAAAATGGTCGCTGCAATTCCAAAAAGTACTTATAGGCCCAAAACGGACATCGTGTGCAAAAGTAACGGTCAATTCTTCGTACGCCGACAATCCAAGCGTTCCGAATTTGCAAGTGCTCATTCTTTCGAAAAATGGCCGAAATCCCTCTTACGTCACGACGAAGTGGTGAGTTCAATCCAAAATGGTCGCTGCAATTCCAAAAAGTACTTATAGGCCCAAAACGGACATCGTGTGCAAAAGTAACGGTCAATTCTTCGTACGCCGACAATCCAAGCGTTCCAAATATGCAAGCGCTCATTCCTTCGAAAAATGGCCGAAATCCCTCATACGTCACGACGAAGTGGTGAGTTCAATCCAAAACGGTCGCTACATATCCCAAGAGTTCTTATAGGCCCAAAACGGACATCGTGTGCAAAAGTAACGGTCAATTCTTCGTACGTCGACAATCCAAGCGTTCCAAATATGCAAGTGCTCATTCTTTCGAGAAATGGCCGAAATCCCTTATATGTGACGACGAAGTGGTGAGTTCAATCCAAAACGGTCGCTACATTTCCAAAAAGTTCTTATGGGCCCAAAACGGACATCGTGTGCAAAAGTTACGCTCAATTCATCGTCCGCCAACTCTCCAAGCGTTCTAAATATTCAAGGGCTCATTCTTTCGAAAAATCACCAAAATCCCTCATACGTGACGACGAAGTGGTGAGTTCAATCCAAAACGATCGCTACATTTCAAAAAGTTCTTACGGGCCCAAAACGGACACCGTGTGCAAAAGTTACGCTCAATTCTTCGTACGCCGACAATCCAAGCGTTCCAAATATGCAAGTGCTCATTCTTTCGAAAAATGGCAAAAATCACTCATACGTCACGACGAAGTGGTGAGTTCAATCCAAAATGGTCGCTAAATTTCTAAAAAGTTCTTATGGGCCCAAAACGGACACCGTGTGCAAAAGTTATGCTCAATTCTTCGTACGCCGACAATCCAAGCGTTCCA
>NW_019228341.1:0-3984 GCF_002742605.1 Olea europaea var. sylvestris
CAAGATAATTTTGGTATATATGTTCCCTCTACTTTTTACAATAGCCAGCCATCATCTATCTTTCTAATCTCATGAGACATGAGATGTGTCTGAATAGAGTTTTTTGCGAGTGAATACTAAGGAACAAATATGTTTTGCATGCAATTTTGATTTTTCGAATATTTGTTTATGTTGTATATTTTTTCATGTTTTTCTTGATTTGGTACAATGCTTTTATGTTTTTCTATTAGTTCAAAAATATATATCATATCTGAATTTTATAAGATGAAGCGTAGTGGAAATGATGATTCCTATTTATCTGCTGGGATTACACGAAGAGAAAGTGAGGATTTTGTTTGATCTGCTAGGATTGCATGATTATTTTAATGACTCTTTCTTTTAAATTTTTGTCAATACAATTCTTGTTACCATCCTTTGGGGCATTGAGAACAGCCTCGTGTGATGAGATGTGCGTCCAGAGGATATTGTTGGCAATAATAGGATGGGTTCACAAGCCCATCCTACAATTCATGGTCCAGTGACTATGCTTTCAGCATATAGTGATTTTGGTTCAATTTCGAGGCGAATAAAAGAGGTATGACAAATAATCGATATCAAAATTATAGACGTTCCCGACGGACGAATGGATACTATTTACAAGATAATTTTGGTCGATATGTTTCCTTTTGCTTTGTGCAATCGCCAGCCGTCGTCTATCTTTCTAATCTCGTGAGACGTGAGCTGTGTTTGAATAGAGTTTCTTACGAGTGAATACTAAGGAATAAAAAAATTCTCTATATGCAATATAGTTTTTCCGAATGTTTGTTTCCGTTGTATATTTTTTCATGTTTTTCTTGATTCAGAACAATATTTTTTTATTTATCTGTTTGACAAAAAATATATGTTGTATCTGAATTTAATGAGAGGGAGCGTAGGGAAAGTGAGCATTCCTTTTTGTCTGTTGGGATTACACGAAGGGAAAGTGAGAATTCTTTTTGTTCTGCTAGGATTGCATGATTATTTTAATGATTCTTTCTTTTATATTTCTGTCAATATAGGGTCCTGTTGCTATCCTTTGGGATATTGAGAACTGTCTCATACCAAAAGATGTGTGTCCAGATGATATTGTTAGTAATATTAGGATATGGGTTTACGAGCTCATCTTTCAATTCATGGACTAATGATCGTGCTTTTAGCATACAGAGATTTTGGTGCAATTTCGAGGCAAATAAGAGAAGGGTGTCTAATGATTGATATCGAAATTGTAGACGTTCTCTCGAGGTGAAGGGATGCTATCGACAATATAATTTTGGTATTTATTCATTTTTACTTTGAACAATCGCCAGTCATCATCTATCTTGCTAATCTCGTGAGACGTGAACTGTTTCAGAATAGAGTTTTCTACTAGTGAAATCTAAAGAATAAAAAATGCTTTATATAGAATTTAGATTTTTCGATTGTTTGTTTACGTTGTATATTTTTTCACTTTTTTCTTGATTTGGTACAATACTTTTATATTTATATGTTTGATAGAAAATATATATTGTATTTGAATTTTTTGAGAGAGAGCATAGGAGAAGTGAGGATTCCTTTTTATCTGCTGGGAATTCATGAAGGGGAGGTGAAGATTCTTTTCGATTTGCTAGGATTACATAATTATTTTAATAATTACTTCTTTTAAATTTCTGTCAATACAGGGTCCTATTGCCATCCTTTGGAATATTGAAAACTGCCTTGTGATAAGATATGTGCGTCTAGATGATATTGTTAATAACATTAGGGTGGGTTTATGAGTTTGTCCTACAATTCATAAACCAGTGACCATGCTTTTAGCATGCAAAGATTTTGATGCAATTTCGAACCGAATAAGAGAGCGGTATCAGATGATCGATATCAAAACTGTAGACATTCTTGACAGGAAAAAGGATACTACCGACAAGATAATTTTGGTAGATATATACATTTTTTCTTAGGACAATCTCCAGCCATCATTATCTTGCTAATCTTGTGAGATACGAGCTGTGTCTGAATAGATTTTTTTGCGAGTAAATACTAAGGAATAAAAAATGCTTTATATGCAATTTAAATTTTCTGGATGTTTGTTTACGTTGTATTTTTTTCATGTTTTTCTTGATTTGGTACAATACTTTTATGTTTGACTGAAAATATATCTTTTATCTGAATTTTATGAAAGGGGGTGTAGGAAAAGTGAGGATTTTTTTTTATCTGCTGGGATTACATGAAGGGGAAATGAGGATTAATTTTGATATGATAGGATTGCATAATTAGTTTAATAATTATTTGTTTTAATTTTTTGTCAATACAGGGTCCCGTTGCCATCCTTTGGGACATTGAAAGCTGCCTCATGCCAAGAGATGTACATCTATAGAATATTGTTAGTAATATTAGGATGGGTTTACGAGCCCATCCTACAATTCATGGAACAGTGATCATGCTTTCAGCATACAGAGATTTTGATGCAATTTCGAGACGAATAAGATGGGGGTGTCAGATGATGGATATCAAACTTGTAGACATTTTCGACGTAAGAAAGGATCTACCAACAAAATAATTTTGGTAGATATGTTCCTTTTTGCTTTGGATAATTGCCAGCTATCATCTATCTTGTTAATCTCATGAGACATGAATTGTGTCTAAATAGAGCTTTTTGCTATCGTCTTTGGATGAGTCTTTTGAATGGAGTGAATACTAAAGAAAAAATGCTTTATATGTAATATAGATTTTTCGAAGGTTTGTTTACATTGTATAAGTTTTCATGTTTTTCTTGATTTGGTACAATGACTTTATGTTTATATGTTTGATAGAAAATAGATATTGTATATAACTTTTATGAGAGAAAGCATACAATGCCTTTACCGTCTTTGGATAAGTCTTTTTAATGGAGTGAATATTAAGGAAAAATTTCTTTATATACAATTTAGATATTTTGAAGGTTTGTTTATGTTGTATAATTTTTCATGTTTTTCTTGATTTGGTACAATGCCTTTATGTTCATTTGTTTGACTGAAAATACATATTGTATCCAAATTTTATAGGAGAAAGCAGAAGGAAAGTGATGATTCCTTTTTATGTGCTGGGATTATACGAAGGAAAAGTGGGGAATCTTTTTGATCTACTAGGATTGCATGATTATTTTAATTACTATTTCTTTTAAATTTCTATCAATACAGAGTCCTATTGCCACCCTTTGGGACATTGAATACTGCCTCGCATTAAGAGATGTGTGTCTAGAAGATATTCCTAGTAACATTAGGATGAATTTACGAGCCCATCCTACAATTAATGGATAAGTGACTGTACTTTCAGCATACGGAGATTTTGATACGATTTCGAGGCGAATAAGAAAGGGGTGTCAAATGATCGACATCAAACTCGTGGACGTTCTCAACGAGAGAAAGGATGCTACCGACAAGATACTTTTGGTAGATATGTTCCTTTTTGCTTTGAAAAATCGTCAGCCATCATCTATCTTGTTAATCTCCTAAGACGTAGATTTTGCTTCTGCACTTCATATTCTAAGTCAACATGGATGTAAAACTCTTGTTGTTATTCCATCTTGGGTGAAAGTCTCGTCCACTTTGAGGAATGAAGGTTGCTATCTATAGGATTGGTCTAGGTGGCCTATGGAGAAGGGGTTTTGCATTGGGATAAAAAAAATGATGCCTCGTCCATATGAAGGAGAAAAAACAAAGTGTACACTAAGCAAAGTTTCAGTAGGTACACTTGCTTCTAATGAGTATAATGAGTTGACCCCCAGGTACAACCCTCGAGAGATCTAAACGTTTTAAAAGGACAACTTGTCAAGTTGCTAGAGTTGTGAGGAGGAAGTTTATCTCTAATCAAGCTTCTTGTAGCAAACCAGAAAATGTACGGAAGGTCTTTGTGTGTTTTAGAATATGGTGTATCAAAGCTTTCAAGGCTTCCAAGAATTATGGATGATTTGTTGATTATTGAGAAAAAAGACAAAGATAGATTTGTCTCTCT
>NW_019228342.1:0-3984 GCF_002742605.1 Olea europaea var. sylvestris
AATGTGTGCACCATAGTGTACATGTAGCAATGTTCTCATTGATTGAACATTGCTATTTGTACACTGATTTTTGGCACGTTGTTTGACACATGCATTGTTGTCAGGTGTCAATTGGATGGGAAAACTATTTGAAATTTAAACGGTACAACAGGGAAATGTCACGTTATAAAGTATAAACTAAAGTGTACACCTTAGTGTAATGTCGCGAGGTTCTTACCGATTGCACTTTGCTATTTGTACACTGATTTTCGCACGTTGATTGACACTTGCATTGTAGTCAAGTGTTAGTTGGATGGGAAAACTATTTGAAATTTAAACTGTTCAACGGGATATTGTCACGTGGCAAAGTGTAAACTAAAGTGTGTACACCATAGTGTACATGTAGCTACGTTCTCATCGATTGGACTTCGCTATTTGTACACTGATTTTTGACATGTTGTTTGACACATGCATTGCTGTCAAGTGTCAATTGGATTGGAAAACTGTTTGAAATTTAAAAGGTCCAACAAGGTAATGTCACTTGGAAAGGTGTAAACTAAAGTATACACTATAGTATACTTGTAGCAAGGTCCTTACCGACTGAAGTTCGCTATTTGTACACTAATTTTTGACACGTTATTTGGCACTTGCAATGTTATCAAGTGTCAATTGGATGGTAAAATAGTTTGAAATTTAAACTTTCCAACAGGGTAATGTCATGTGGAAAAGTATAAACTAAAGTGTACACCATAGTGTACTTGTAGCAGGGTTCTTAACGATTGAACTTTTCTTTTTGTACACTAATTTTTGACACGTAGTTTGACACTTAAATTTTTGTAAGTGTCAATTGGATGGAAAAACTGTTTAAAATTTAAACTATCCAATAGGGTAGTGCCCCATGTCAAAGTGTAAACTAAGGTGTGTACACCATATTGTACATGTAGCAAGGTTCTAACCAATTGAACTTTGCTATTTGTCCCCTGATTTTTGTCACGTTGTTTGACACTTGCATTGTTGTTAAGTGTCAATTTGGGAAAATAGTTTGAAATTTAAACGGTCAAACAGGGTCATGTCACGTGACAAAGTATCAACTAAAGTGTGTACACCATAGTGTACAAGTAGCAAGGTTCTCGCCGATTGAACTTTGCTATTTGTACACTAATTTTTGACACATTGTTTGACACATGCATTGTTGTCAAGTGTCAATTGGGTGGGAAAATTGTTTGAAATTTATACGGTCCAATAGGTTAATGTCACGTGGCAAAGTGCAAACTAAAGTGTACACCATAGTGTACATGTCGCAAGGTTCTTACCGATTGTACATTGCTATTTGTACACTAATTTTTTACACGTTGTTTGACACTTGCATTGTTGTCAAGTACCTATTGGATGGAAAAACTGTTTGAAATTTAAACTGTCCAATAGGGTAATGTCGAGTAACAAAATGTGAACTAAAGTGTGTATATCATAGTGTACATGTAGCATGGTTCTTACCGATTGAACATTGCTATTTGTACACTGATTTTTGACATGTTGTTTGACACTTGCATTGTTGTCTAGTGTCAATTAGGTGGGAAAATTGTTTGAAATTTAAACTTTCCAATAGGGTAATGTCACTTGGCAAAGTGTAAACTAAAGGGTACACCATGGTGTACATGTAGCAATGTTCTTATCGATTGAACTTTGCTATTTGTACACTGATTTTTGACATGTTGTTTGACACTTGAATTGTTGTCAAGTGTCAATTTGATGGAAAAACTGTTTGAAATTTAAACTATCTAATAGGGTTATGTCAAGTGTAAAAGTGTGAACTAATGTGTGTACACCATAGTGTACATGTAGCAAGGTTCTCACCGATTCAACTTTGCTATTAGTACACTGATTTTTCACTTGTTTGACACATGTATTGTTGTCAAGTGTCAATTCGCTGGGAAAACTCTTTGAAATTTAAATGGTCCAACTGGGTAATGTCACGTGGAAAAGTGTAAACTAAAGTGTACACTTCACGAGGTTCTTACCGATTTCACTTTGTTATTTGTACACTGATTTTTGACACGTTGATTGACACTTGCATTGTTGTCAAGTGTCAATTAGATTGAAAAACTGTTTGAAAATTAAACTATCCTAAGAGATATTGTCACGTGGCAAAGTGTAAACTAAAGTATGTACACCATAGTGTACATGTAGTAAGGTTCTCACCGATTGAACTTTGTATTTGTACACTGATTTTTGACACGTTGCGTGACACGCTCATTTTTGCCAAGGTTTAATTAGATGTGAAAGCCGTTTTAAATTTAAACGGTGCAACACGGTAATGTCATGTGCCAAAGTGTAAACTAAACTATACACTATAGTGTACATGTAGCAAGGTCCTTATCGATTGAACTTTGCTATCTGTACACTTATTTTGAATGCGTTGTTTGACGCTTGAATTGTTGTCAAGTGTCAATTTGACGGGAAAATTATTTGAAATTTAAACTATCCAATAGTGTAATGTCACTTGTCAAAGTGTAAACTAAAGTGTACATCGTAGTGTACATGTAGCAATGTTCTTACTGATTGAACTTTGCATTTGTACACTGATTTTTGACTCGTTATTTGACACTTGAATTGTTGTCAAGTGTTAATTGGATGGGAAAACTGTTTGAAATTTAAATGGTCCAACTGGGCAATGCCACGTGACAAAGGGTAAACTAAAGTGTACACCATAGTGCACATATCGCGAGGTTCTTACCGATTTCACTTTGTTATTTGTACCCTGATTTTTAACACGTTGATTGACACTTACATTGTTCTCAATTGTCAATTGGATTGGAAAACTGTTTGAAATTTAAACTGTCCAATGGGATATTGTCACGTGGCAAAGTGTAAACTAAAGTGTGTACGCCATTGTGTACATGTATCAAGGTTCTCACCGATTGAACTTTCCTATTTGTACATTGATTTTTAACACGTTGTGTGATACATGCATTGTTACCAATAATTAATTGGATGCGAAAGCCGTTTTAAATTAAAATGGTGCAACACACTAATGTCACGTGCCAAAGTGTAAACTAAATTGTACACTATAGTGTACATGTAGCAGGGTCCTTACCGATTGAACTTCGCTATTTGTACACTTATTTTTAACACGTTGTTCGACACTTGTATTATTGTTAAGTGTCATTTGGATGGGAAAACTATTCAAAATTTAAACTGTCCAATAGGGTTATGTCGAGTAGCAAAATGTAAACTAAAGTGTGTACACCATAATGTACATGTAGCAAGGTTCTTACCGATTGAACTTTTCTATTTGTACGCTGATTTTTGACACGTTGTTTGACACTTGCATTGTTGTCAAGTGTCAATTGGCTGGGAAAATTGTTTGAAATTTAAACGGTCCAACAGGGTAATGTTACGTGGCAAAGTGTAAACTAAAGTGTACACCATAGTGTAGATGTCGCAAGGTTCTTACCGATTGAACAATGCTATTTGTACACTTATTTTTGACACTTTGTTTCACACCTGCGTTTTTGTCAAGTGTCAATTGGATGGGAAAATTGGTTGAAATTTAAACTGTTCAATGGGATAATGTTATGTGGCAAAGTGTAAACTAAAGTGTACACTATAGTGTACATGTAGCAATGTTCTTACTGATTGAACCTTGTTATTTGTACATTGATTTTTAACACACTGTTTGACGCTTAAATTGTTGTCAAGTGTCAATTGGATGGGAAATTTTTTTGAAATTTGAACTATCCAACATGGCAATGTTACGTGTCAAAGTGTAAACTAAAGTGTACATCGTAGTGTGCATGTAACAATGTTCTTACTGATTGATCTTTCCTATTTGTACACTAATTTTTGACTTGTTATTTGACACTTGAATTGTTGTCAAGTGTCAATTGGATGGAAAAATTGTTTGAAATTTAAATGGTCCAATAGGGCAATGTCACATGACAAAGTGTGAACTAAAGTGTACACCATAGTGCACATATCGCGAGGTTCTAACCAATTTCACTTTGT
>NW_019228343.1:0-3983 GCF_002742605.1 Olea europaea var. sylvestris
TACACCACAGTGTAAATGCAGCAAGGTCCTCCGCGATTGAATTTTGCTATTTGTACACTGATTTTCATCACGTTGGTTGATGCCTGCATTGTTGTCAAGTGTCAATCGGATGGAAAAGCTGTTTGTAATTTAAATTGTCCAACAGGGTAATGCCACGTGGCAAAGTGTACACCATAGTGTACATGGAACAAGGTCCTTACCGATTGAACTTTACTATTTGCACACTAATTTTCGACACGTTGTTTGACACTTGCATTGTTGTCAAGTGTCAATTTGATGGAAAAACTGTTTGAAATTTAAACTGTCAAGGAGGTTAATGTCACATGGCAAAGTGTAAACCATAGTGTAAATGTGGCAAGGTTCTTACCGATTGAACTTTGCTATTTGTACACTGATTTTTAATATGTTGTTTGACGCTTCCATTGTTGTGAGGTGTCAATTGGATGGGAAAACTATTTGAAATTCAAACTGTCCAATAGAGTAATGTTACGTGTCAAAGTGTAAACTAAAGTTTACAGCATAGTGTACATGTCACAAGGTACTTGCCGATTGTACTTTGCAATTTGTACATCGATTTTCGACAAGTTGTTTGACACTTGCATTATTGTCAAGGATCAATTGGATGAAAAAACTGGTTGAAATTTAAAGTGTCCAGGATGGTAATGTCTCGTGGCAAAGTGTAAACTAAAGTGTGTATACCATAGTGTACATGTAGCAAGGTTCTTATTGATTGAACTTTACTATTTGTACTCTTATTTTTGACTCGTTATTTGACACTTGCATTGTTATCAAGTGTCAGTTGGATGGGAAAACTGTTTGAAATTTAAACTATCCAAGAGGATAATGTCACGTAGCAATGTGTAAACTAAAGTGTACACCACAGTGTAAATGCAGCAAGGTCCTCCGCGATTGAATTTTGCTATTTGTACACTGATTTTCATCACGTTGGTTGATGCTTGCATTGTTGTCAAGTGTCAATCGGATGGAAAAGCTGTTTGTAATTTAAATTGTCCAACAGGGTAATGCCACGTGGCAAAGTGTACACCATAGTGTACATGTAACAAGATCCTTACCGATTGAACTTTACTATTTGCACACTGATTTTTGACACGATGTTTGACACTTGCATTGTTGTCAAGTGTCAATTTGATGGAAAAACTGTTTGAAATTTAAACTGTCAAGGAGGTTAATGTCACATGGCAAAGTGTAAACCATAGTGTAAATGTGTCAAAGTTCTTACCGATTGAACTTTGCTATTTGTACACTGATTTTTAATATGTTGTTTGACACTTCCATTGTTGTGAGGTGTCAATTGGATGGGAAAACTATTTGAAATTCAAACTGTCCAATAGAGTAATGTTACGTGTCAAAGTGTAAACTAAAGTTTACAGCGTAGTGTACATGTCATAAGGTACTTGCCGATTGAACTTTGCAATTTGTACATCAATTTTCAACAAGTTGTTTGACACTTGCATTATTGTCAAGTATCAATTGGATGAAAAAACTGGTTGAAATTTAAACTGTCCAAGAGGGTAATGTCTCGTGGTAAAGTGTACACTAAAGTGTGTATACCATAGTGTACATGTAGCAAGGTTCTTATTGATTGAACTTTACTATTTGTACTCTTATTTTTGACTCGTTATTTGACACTTGCATTGTTATCAAGTGTCAGTTGGATGGGAAAACTGTTTGAAATTTAAACTATCCAAGAGGATAATGTCACGTAGCAATGTGTAAACTAAAGTGTACACCACAGTGTAAATGCAGCAAGGTCCCCCGCGATTGAATTTTGCTATTTGTACACTGATTTTCATCACGTTGGTTGATGCTTGCATTGTTGTCAAGTGTCAATCGGATGGAAAAACTGTTTGTAATTTAAACTGTCCAACAGGGTAATGCCATGTTGCAAAGTGTACACCATAGTGTACATGTAACAAGGTCCTTACCGATTGAACTTTACTATTTGCACACTGATTTTTGACACGTTGTTGGACACTTGCATTGTTGTCAAGTGTCAATTTGATGGAAAAACTGTTTGAAATTTAAACTGTCAAGGAGGTTAATGTCACATGGCAAAGTGTAAACCATAGTGTAAATGTGGCAAGGTTCTTACCGATTGAACTTTGCTATTTGTACACTGATTTTTAATATGTTGTTTGACACTTCCATTGTTGTTAGGTGTCAATTGGATGGGAAAACTATTTGAAATTCAAACTATCCAATAGAGTAATGTTACGTGTCAAAGTGTAAACTAAAGTTTACAGGATAGTGTACATGTCAAAAGGTACTTGCCGATTGAACTTTGCAATTTGTACATCGATTTTCAACAAGTTGTTTGACACTTGCATTATTGTCAAGTCTCAATTGGATGAAAAAACTAGTTGAAATTTAAACTGTCCAGGAGGGTGATGTCTCGTGGCAAAGTGTAAACTAAAGTGTGTATACCATAGTGTACATGTAGCGAGGTTCTTATTGATTGAACTTTGCTATTTGTACTCTTATTTTTGACTCGTTATTTGACACTTGCATTGTTCTCAAGTGTCAGTTGGATGGGAAAACTATTTGAAATTTAAACTGTCCAACATGGTAATGTCATGTGGTAAAGTGTAAAATAAAGTTTACACCGTATTGTACATGTAACAAAGTTTTTACCCACTGAACTTTGCTATTTGTACACTAATTTTTGACACATTGTTTGATAATTCTATTGTTGTCAAGTGTCAATTGGATTGGAAAACTGTTTGAAATTTAAACTCTCCAACACGATTTGTCACGTGGTAAAGTGTAAACTAAAGTGTACACCACAGTGTACAAGCAGCAATGTCCTTAGTAATTGAACTTTGCTATTTGTACACTGATTTTTATCACGTTGTTTGATGCATGCATTGTTGTCAAGTGTCAATCGGATGGGAAAACTGTTTGTGCATTAAATTGTCCAACAGGGTAATGTCACATGGCAAAGTGTAAACTAAAGTGTACACCATATTGTACATGTACCAAGGTTCTTACCGATTGAACTTTGCTATTTGTACACTGATTTTCCACACGTTGTTTGAAACTTGTATTGTTGTCAGGTGTCAATTGGATGGGAAAACTGTTTGAAATTCAAACCGTTCAACTGGGTAATGTAACGTGGCAAAGTGTAAACTAAAGTGTACACCATAGTGTACATGAAGCGAGGTCTTTACCTTTTGAACTTTGCTATTTGCACGCTGATTTTGACGCATTGTTTGACACTTGCATTCTTGTTAAGTGTCAATTGGATGGGAAAACTATTTGAAATTTTAACTGTCCAATTGGGTAATGCCACGTGGCAAAGTGTAAACTAAAGTGTACGCCATAATGTACATGTAGCAAGGTCCTTATTGATTGAACTTTGCTATTCGTACACTGATTTTCGACACGTTGTTTGGCACTTGCATTGTTATCAAATGTCAATTTGACGGAAAAATTGATTGAAATTTAATAGTCCAGAAGGGTAATGCCACGTGGCAAAGTGTAAACTAAAGTACGTACACCATAATGTACATGTAGCAATGTTCTTACCGATTGAACTTTACTATTTCTAAACTGATTTTTGACACGTTGTTTGACACTTGCATTGTTTTCAATTGTCAGCTTGAAATTTAAATTGTCCAATAGGGTAATATCAGGTGACAAAGTGTAAACTAAAGTGTACACCGCAGTGTACATGTAACAAAGTTCTTACCGATTGAACTTTGCTATTTGTACATTAATTTTGGACACGTTGTTTGACACTTGCATTGTTGTCAGGTTTGCATCGGATGGGAAAACTGTTTGTAATTTTAACTGTCCAGAAGGGTAATATCACATGGCAATGTGTAAACTAAAGTGTACACCATACTGTACATATAGCATGGTTCTTGCCGATTGAACTTTGCTATTTGTACACTAATTTTTAATATGTTGTTTGACACTTCCATTGTTGTGAGGTGTCAATTGGATGGGAAAACTATTTGAAA
>NW_019228344.1:0-3393 GCF_002742605.1 Olea europaea var. sylvestris
TTCCGATCTCAGAGGTCACTCTGGGCTCAGTTTTTACTGGGCAAGTATTGTAAGGGGACGCACCCTTTACTTGCAGCAGTTCCTAGTTCAGCTTTCCCTACCGGGAAGAGGCTGAAATCAGTTGGACCACGGACGGATCCACACATTGCTTGGCACCTTGGAACCGGTCAGATTTTCTTCTGGCATGATTGTTGGATGGGCAAGTCCACGTTGGCATCCCTATTCCCCCACAGACACCACACATCTGCGAGGGTACAGGATTTTTTTGACGACACTGGATGGGATTTTGGACGGTTATTACAGGCCCTTCCTTCTCACATGGCCGAACAGGTAGGGACGATACCTTTATGTGCAGATGCCACGGACCGAATTGTTTGGAAAATTACTTCGGATGGTGACTTTACCACCAAATCAGCATGGCAACTAGTCCGTTCGGTTCACCAGCCTCAGGACTCATATCGACTGCTGTGGAGCTCTATCTTGCCTACCACTATTTCATTCTTCTGCTGGAGACTGTGGCAGGATCTCGTTCCAGTAGATGTTGTTATTCAGAGGAGAATTGGATGTCAGTTAGCTTCTCGTTGTCAGTGTTGTTCCGAGATTGAGACCATCAATCATATTTTCACGAGCAGCAGCATCTCCGACCAGGTATGGCAGCACTTTGGAGACATCTTTCAGATACCTATGACTTAAGGGGAGCGGGTCAGACAGAGGTTCCAGAGATGGCGGTATTCTGGACAGCACATTTACCGTGGACACATTCGTATTATCATTCCTCTACTGATATTTTGGTTTCTATGGACTGAGAGGAATGATGCGAAGCATAGAGGTATTCGTATGGTGGCCAGACGTATTATTTGGAGGGTCTACCGCATGATCTCCTTTCTTCATATGGGAGGACTATTCCGAGTTGAGCATTGGCGAGGAGATGTGACACTTGCACCCTTTTTTGGAATTTCTTTGACCCGTCCTCTCCCACCACCACCTATTATGGTTGTTTGGCGCACTCCACCAGTGGGATCCTTCAAGATCAACACTGATGGATGCGTCAAAGATGGATTTGCAAGTGGTGGAGGCATCATTAGGGACTACGCAGGATACTGTATCAGGGCATTCTCAGCATCCTATGGCCCATGTTTCATTTTGGAAGCTGAGCTCAGAGCCATACTAGATGGGCTTCTATTGGCCAGAGGACTTGGGATTTCAGCTATCTGGCTTGAGGCAGATTCAACATTGGCTATTCACTGCATCACCAAAGGTGGAGGACCATGGTCGATCCAGGGTATTCTCAGACAGATCAGAGACTTCATTTGCTTCGATAGAGACACAGTTTCTCACATCTACAGAGAGGGTAACCAGGTTGCAGATTCTCTTGCTTCAGAAGGCTGGAATCATCGGCGCTATCTAGAGTATGGACCACTAGAACTGCCTCGACATATTAGGGCGATAGTGCGGATCGACAGACATGGATTGCCCAGTTTCAGAGGCTCGTAATTTAGGCAATCATTGTTTCATTTTTCTTGTACAAGGAAGTAGTACTTCCTCATTTACTTTATTCGTTTTTAATATTTCATTTGTTGCACTGTTGCTTTTTGGAGATCAGGTTTATGCCCCCCTCCTTCCCTGTACTTTTCATTTCTACGAAATAAACATGGTTGGGGAACCCTTAACCCCCATCGACCTTCCTTGGTGGACCCTAAAAAGTCATTAAGGATGTGTGGATGTCTTTATTAAAAAAAAAAATCCTAAACCCTAAACTCTAAACCCTAAACCCTAAACCCTAAAACCCTAAAACCCTAAACCCTAAACCATACTTTGCTTTCCGCATACTAGTGACGCCTTCTAAACCTCTCTACCTCCAAAACGCTCTCCCTTCTCTCTAGAATGGGAGAAAACCTCCAAAACTCCAACAAACTTGATCCACCACCAAAACCACCGGATTGCAGCACTCTAAGTGGTGGAAAATCATCACCAACAACCACCCAAACATCTCCTATAACACCAATATCAGATTCATCCCCCAACTCAATAGATCTGAGTTTGAAAAATCATGGCACGAATCCCAAGGTCATCTAAACACCGCCCTACACATTGAATCAGGGTCTGGGACCATCACCAATGATTCCAGAAGGGCCGAAAACCCTGGGGGGGTAGAGATTTCATCCGAATCGCCCGAAATTGACAGATCGGATCCCGAGGGGCCAAAAACTGATTTTTCAATTAACCCTTCCACAGAGCTCAAATAGGGACACGCGCCTGACCATAAGATTACCCATGAAAAGGCGAACCTTCGACTAAAAAATCATCCAATTCTGACTCCGGACGCGCCCTCACCGGTGATCGCAATTTCCGGCCAGTCGCTCGGAAAATCGCAGATTTTGGCCAATCCTGAACTTGTTTCGGAAAACGGAACATACCGTGATGATCAGAATGAAATTCTACATCTCCCTGTGAAAAATCATAAATTTCTGAAACCATTGGAAAATCGCCGCCGGTCAACGGCCGGCGCTTGGTGGTCACGCGCCGGTGACACTTCACCAGAATGTGGGGAATTTTGTTACGGACCCAATTCCATCATCGGTTTTTCCACATGAGGCACAGACAGTGCTCAATCAGGGCCGAAAGACCTATGCTACTGCAGTTTCTGGCCGTCCAGGCCTGTCTCAAGCTGAACGGAATTCACGAAAGTCGTTTGCATCGGTTATACAGGGTATAGATGACTCTTCCACTGCTGGGTTTGCTGCTAAAGAACCCTTTATACATATGGGTGAGCCGGCAATAGTTTTGACTGAGTCCGAGGAGGCTACACTCGCTGATCCTTACAAGTATACACTTGTGGGGAAATTTCCACATCGCAAGCCAACCATGAGGAAGGTACGTGGGATTTTTTCTATGTTTGGGTTCCATGGTTGTTTCGAGGTGGGATTGATTGACACAACACACATTCTTATACACCTTACACATGAGGAGGATTACAGCAGGCTTTTTCTTAAACCTTCATGGTATATTGATGGTTGTCCGATGAGAGTCCTTAAGTGGACATGTGACTTTACACCTGAGCAAGAGACTCCGATAGTTCCCGTATGGGTATCGTTCCCTCTGCTTCCAGTATATTTACGTGCGAAGGGGTTCCTTTTCGCCTTATCTGGGGCAATAGGAATGCCCTTGAGAATTGATGAGGCCACCACCGACTTGAGATGACCTAGTGAGGCAAGGGTGTGCATTGAGGTGAATTTGGGGCATAAGTTGCCCGACAGGGTTTGGATTGAGCGTGCTGGTAACCGTGGCTTCTGGCAGACAGTTATCTATGAGAAGCGGCCAATTTTTTGCTTCTCTTGTAAACACTTGGGTCATTCTTATGATCAGTGTACTACGGTTCCTCCTCCTCCTCCT
>NW_019228344.1:3482-4971 GCF_002742605.1 Olea europaea var. sylvestris
TCCCACAGCTACTACTGATTTGCCCCCTGATCCGACACATATGAGTTCTCCACCATTAAAGACACACAGATAGTACTCAGTCAGCGCAGGGTTCAGGTACTGGGACAGTTCCTCAAACCACTCTTGCACAGGGGTTGTTGGCTGAGATCAGCTCAGAGCGACATGGTGTCAAGCATATGCTGATTGATCACTTTAAGAAGGACCATGGAATGAAAGTTGGATCTACCATGAGATTTGCTATTGAGGACTTGGTTTTTAAGCTCTTTGGGGAGGGACCTTCTGTGAGTAAGACTCCTACGCAGACACCTTCACTTAGTCCTTCTATCACAGCTCCTACACACAATAAGGTGAAAGAACATATACCGAGAGACATGGATGGCATGGGCCTTGGAAATTGCATGCAAAATGCGGAAGACGATGTCCCTACAGCAAGCAGGTCAATCTCCCACGATTCAGATGTCGTAGCACAGAACACCATGAGATTAGACACACCTACGACTAGTACAATGAGATCAGATGCACCCTCTTTTCGCCCGACATTCAGTGCACCACCATCTGAACAGTACTTATCAACAAAGCGGGCTCCTACACGCAGGCGAGACCCCTCTCCAACGAGTGAGCCAGACATCGCAGACTACTATGATCCAGAAATGTTTCAAACCAGACGCGTGACTCGATCAATGTCTATGTACTACCACCCGAAGATTTACCCTCGGGAATACCCTTGAGTACCTATCATTAGTTTTTGTTCGTATCTTGTTTACTGTGATTGCATTTTATCTTCAAATATTTGTTACAATTTACATTTTCTGGAGGTCAGGTCCATGCCCCCCTCCTCTATTTGTTTTCCCGCTTTTCATTATATAAAATAAACCACACTAGTGGTATTTGCTTAAAAAAAACCCTAAACCCTAAACCCTAAACCCTAAACCCCTAAACCATTAAAACCTTTTTCGAGGTCAGTACTTTCTTCCATACCTTTACATCTTCTTCAGATTATGCAACCGCCCAAGGCAGTGCTGAAGAAACTTGAGAGCATCTTCGCCCGATTCCTATGGGATTCTAAGGATCAAGCACGACGTCTACATTGGAGGAGTTGGAAGGCAATTTGCCTTCCTACTGATGAGGGAGGCCTCGGCTTTAGGAGATTACAGGATGTGGTGGACACCTTCTCCATGAAGCTCTGGTGGCTGTTCCGATCTCAGAGGTCACTTTGGGCTCAGTTTTTACTGGGCAAGTATTGTAAGGGGACGCATCCTTTACTTGCGACTAAAAAATCATCCAATTCCGACTCCGGACGCGCCATCACCGGCGATCGCAATTTCCGGCCAGTCGCTCGGAAAATCGCAGATTCCGGCCAATCCTGAACTCGTTTCGGAAAACGGAACATACCGTGATGATCAGTATGAAATTCCACATGTACCTGTGAAAAATCATAATTTTTTGACAACGTTGGAAAATCGCCGCCGGTCAACGGCCGGCGCGTGGT
>NW_019228344.1:5017-5364 GCF_002742605.1 Olea europaea var. sylvestris
CTTCCTTCTCACATGGCGGAACAGGTAGGGGCGATACCTTTATGTGCAGATGCCACCGGTCCGAATGTTTGGAAAATTACTTCGGATGGTGACTTTACCACCAAATCAGCATGGCACCTAGTCCGTTCAGTTCACCAGCCTCAGGACTCATATCGACTGCTGTGGAGCTCTATCTTGCCTACCACTATTTCATTCTTCTACTGGAGACTGTGGCAGGATCTCAATCCAGTAGATGTTGTTATTCAGAGGAGAATTGGATGTCAGTTGGCTTCTCGTTGTCAGTGTTGTTCCGAAATTGAGACCATCAATCATATTTTCACGAGCAGCAGCATCTCCGACCAGGTATG
>NW_019228344.1:6366-9017 GCF_002742605.1 Olea europaea var. sylvestris
AAAAAAAAAAAAAACCCTAAACCCTAAACCCTTAAACCCTTAAACTCTTAACCCTTAACCCTTAACCCTAAACCCTAAACCCTAAACCCCAAACCCCAAACCCCAAACCAAAAATGCCCACCTTTTTCTCTCTCTACCTCCAAAACGCTCTCCCTTCTCTCTAGAATGGGAGAAAACCTCCAAAACTCCAACAAACTTGATCCACCACCAAAACCACCGGATTGCAGCACTCTAAGTGGTGTAAAATCATCACCAACAACCACCCAAACATCTCCTATAACACCAATATCAGATTCATCCCCCAACTCAATAGATCTGAGTTTGAAAAATCATGGCATGAATCCCAAGGTCGTCGAAACACCCCCCTACACATTGAATCAGGGTCTGGGACCATCACCAATGATTCCAGAAGAGCCGAAAACCCTGGGGGTGGTAGAGATTTCATCCGAATCGCCCGAAATTGATAGATCGGATCCCGAGGGACCAAAAACTGATTTTTCAATTAACCCTTCCACAGAGCTCAAACAGGGACACGCACCTCACCATAAGATTACCCATGCAAAGGCAAACCTTCGACTAAAAAATCATCCAATTCCGACTCCGGACGCGCCCTCACCGGCGATCGCAATTTCCGGCCAGTCGCTCGGAAAATCGTAGATTTCGGCCAATCCTGAACTCGTTTCGGAAAGCGGAACATACCGTGATGATCAGCATGAAATTACGCATCTCCTTGTGAAAAATCATAAATTTCTGACACCGTTGAAAAATCGCGGCCGGTCAACGACCGGCGCGTGGTGGTCACGCGCCGGTGACACTTCACCAGAATGTGGAGAATTTTATTACGGACCCAATTCCATCATCGGTTTTTCCACATGAGGCCCAGACAGTGCTCAATCAGGGCCGAAAGACCTATGCTACTGCAGTTTCTGGCCGTCCGGGCCTGTCTCAAGCTGAACGGAATTCACGAAAGTCATTTGCATCGGTTATACAGGGTATAGATGACTCTTCCACTGCTGGGTTTGCTGCTAAAGAACCCTTTATACATATAGGTGAGCCGGCAATAGTTTTGACTGAGTCCGAGGAGGCTACACTCGCTGATCCTTACAAGTATACACTTGTGGGGAAATTTCCACATCGCAAGCCAACCATGAAGAAGGTACGTGAGAATTTTTCTAAGTTTGGGTTCCATGGTTGTTTCGAGGTGGGACTGATTGACACAACACACATTCTTATACACCTTACACATGAGGAGGATTACAGCAGGCTTTTTCTTAAACCTTCATGGTATATTGATGGTTGTCCGATGAGAGTCCTTAAGTGGACATGTGACTTTACACCTGAGCAAGAGACTCCGATAGTTCCCGTATGGGTATCGTTCCCTCTGCTTCCAGTACATTTACGTGCGAAGGGGTTCCTTTTCGCCTTATCTGGGGCAATAGGAATGCCCTTGAGAATTGATGAGGCCACCACCGACTTGAGACGGCCTAGTGAGGCAAGGGTGTGCATTGAGGTGAACTTGGGGCATAAGTTGCCCGACAGGGTTTGGATTGAGCGTGCTGGTAACCGTGGCTTCTGGCAGACAGTTATCTATGAGAAGCGGCCAATTTTTTGCTTCTCTTGTAAACACTTGGGTCATTCTTATGATCAGTGTACTACGGTTCCTCCTCCTCCTCCTCCTGCAGTTGTTGTGCACCCCCTATTCGGCCCCCTATTACTAGGACTGATAAGGATAAGGTCAAGGTGACGTTTGTGGAGCCAAAGAAGCAATGGGTTCCAGTTTCAGCAGTGCCTTCTGTGCTTCCCACTACTACTACCGCAGTTGTGACTGAGTCAGAATCTGCATCGGCAGTTCCTACTCTACTCGTATCACAGTTGATCCAGAGGTACCTCCGTATATTCATTCAGTTGCTGAGCCTACTCCAAATGCTCCTATCGAGGTACCCACTTCTCCTATTATTACTTCCATAGCTCCTATTCCCACAGCTACTACTGATGTACTCCCTGAGCCGACATGAGTTCTCCACCATTAAAGACACACACAGATAGTACTCAGCGAGCGCAGGGATCAGGTACCGGGACAGTTCCTCAAACCACTCTTGCACAGGGGTTGTTGGCTGAGATCAGCTCAGAGCGACATGGTGTCAAGCATATGTTGATTGATCACTTTAAGATGGACCATGGAATGAAAGTTGGATCTACCATGAGATTTGCTATTGAGCACTTGGTTTTTAAGCTCTTTGGAGAGGGACCTTCTGGGAGTAAGACTCCTACGCAGACACCTTCACCTAGTCCTTCTATCACAGCTCCTACACACAATAAGGTGAAAGAACATATACAGAGAGACATGGATGGCATGGGCCTTGGAAACTGCATGCAAAATGCAGAGGACGATGTCCCTACAGCAAGCAGGTCAATCTCCCACGATTCAGATGTCGTAGCACAGAACACCATGAGATTAGACACACCTACGACTAGTACAATGAGATCAGATGCACCCGCTTTTCGCCCAACATTCAGTGCACCACCATCCGAACAGTACTTATCACCAAAGCAGGCTCCTACACGCAGGCGAGACCCCTCTCCAACGAGCGAGCCAGACATCGCAGACTACTATGATCCGGAAATGTTTCAAACCAGACGCATGACTCGAT
>NW_019228344.1:9128-10563 GCF_002742605.1 Olea europaea var. sylvestris
TGGAGATTTTTTTAAAAAAAAAAAAAAAAAAAAAAAAAACCCTAAACCCTAAACCCTAAAACCCTAGACCCTAGACCCTAGACCCTAGACCCTAAACCCTAAACCCTAGACCAAACCAACCAACACTTTTTCTCTCTACCTCCAAAACGCTCTCCCTTCTCTCTAGAATGGGAGAAACCCACCAAAACTCCAATAAACCCGATCCACCACCAAAACCACCGGATTGCACCACCCCAAGTGGTGGAAAATCATCACCAACAACGACCCAAACACATCCTATAACACCAATATCAGATTCATCCCCCAACGCAATAGATCTAAGTTTGAAAAATCATGGCACGAATCCCAAGGTCTTCGAAACAACCACTTCTGATCAGAATGTGGACATGGGACCATCACCAATGAACTCAGAAGGCCCAAAAACCCCTAGGGTGGTGTCCTCGACGTCCAATTTGGCCGGAATTGAAGCATTGGAAAAAGTACAGCCCGAAACTGATTTTGAAATTAATTCTCGTACGATGGTCCAACAGATACACGCACCAGATATTCAGAATACCCATGAGATGGTAAACCTTCGGTCAAAAAATCACGGCAATCGGAGGTCGGACGCTCCTGTTACGGAACCAAACGTAAACGGGCAGTTTGTCAAAAAATTGAAATTTTCGGCCTCTACGGTTCTCACCTCGAGAAATGCGCCTGACCGCGTTATTCAGCATGAAATTCCGCACAAGATTGTTGAAAATCATAAATTTCTGCCTCCGGTTGATTTTGGCCGGAAAACGGAGCCGCTAGCGGCCGGCCGCGGCGTCCCGGCGGCCATCCGGCAACTTTTGATCAGAATGTTCTTCCAATTAATTTGAATCCATTTTCATCATCGGTTTTTCCACATGAGGCCCAGACAGTGCTCAATCAGGGCCGAAAGACATATGCTACTGCAGTTTCTAGCCGTCCGGGCCTGTCTCAAGCTGAACGGAGTTCACGGAAGTCGTTTGCATCGGTTGTACAGGGTATAGATGACTCTTCCACTGCTGGGTTTGCTGCTAAAGAACCCTTTATACATATGGGTGAGCCGGCAATATTTTTGACTGAGTCCGAGGAGGCTACACTCGCTGATCCTTACAAGTATACACTTGTGGGAAAATTTCCACATCGCAAGCCAATCATGAGGAAGGTACGTGAGATTTTTTCTAAGTTTGGGTTCCATGGTTGTTTCGAGGTGGGACTGATTGACACAACACACATTCTTATACACCTTACACATGAGGAGGATTACAGCAGGCTTTTTCTTAAACCTTCATGGTATATTGATGGTTGTCCGATGAGAGTCCTTAAGTGGACATGTGACTTTACACCTAAGCAAGAGACTCCGATAGTTCCCGTATGGGTATCCTTCCCTCTGCTTCCAGTACATTTACGTGCGAAGGGGTTCCTTTTC
>NW_019228344.1:11047-20833 GCF_002742605.1 Olea europaea var. sylvestris
ATCAGGTACCGAGACAGTTCCTCAAACCACTCTTGCACAGGGGTTGTTGGCTGAGATCAGCTCAGAGCGACATAGTGTCAAGCATATGCTGATTGATCACTTTAAGAAGGACCATGGAATGAAAGTTGGATCTACCATGAGATTTGCTATTGAGGACTTAGTTTTTAAGCTCTTTGGAGAGGGACCTTCTGTGAGTAAGACTCCTACGCAGACACCTTCCTCTAGTCCTTCTATCACAGCTCCTACACACAATAAGGTGAAAGAACATATACAGAGAGACATGGATGGCATGGGCTTTGGAAACTGCATACAAAATGCGGAAGACGATGTCCCTACAGCAAGCAGGTCAATCTCCCACGATTCAGATGTCGTAGCACAGATAGACGCACCTACGACTAGTACAATGAGATCAGATGCACCCGCTTTTCGCCCGACATTCAGTGCACCACCATCTGAACAGTTCTTATCACCAAAGCAGGCTCCTACACGCAGGCGAGACCCCTCTCCAACGAGCGAGCCAGACATCGCAGACTACTATGATCCAGAAATGTTTCAAACCAGACGCATGACCCGATCAATGTCTATGTACTACCACCCGAAGATTTACCCTCGGGAATACCCTTGAGTACCTTTCATTAGTTTTTGTTTGTGTCCTGTTTACTGTGATTGCATTTTATCTTCAGATATTTGTTACAATTTACATTTGCTGGAGGTCAGGTCCATGCCCCCCTCCTCTATTTGTTTTCTCGCTTTTCACTATATAAAATAAACCACACTAGTGGTATTTGCTTAAAAAAAAAAAACCCTAAAACCCTAAACCCTAAACCCTAAACCAAACCAACCATTCCATTTTCTCTCTAGAGATAAGAGATTTTTGGAGATTTCTAGCCACCCAAAATGGAATCACATTCGGCTACATTCCGGCCGCCAAGGCCACCGGATCTGACCACCAATAGATCCCCCTCACTTCCCTCTATAACCTACACCCAACCGCCGGCAATAAACTGGCCGGAATCTGATGAAAATAGGGGCCAAAAACCGGATCTGCCGCAAGCTATTTCTGCCGGAAAACACTGTTCCGGTGATACCCACGCCGGCGCACCACTGCCAGTCGATAGCCCTCTTCCAGACGATCACAACCATGGTCGCCGTTCACCATGTGGAGCTCTCAATCGACCGGAATTGCACCTGGAAGGTCCGCCTGCGCTGCCTGTCGAATCGCTGCCTCCCTTTCATTTTTCCGGTGCCACCAGTGGGACCCACAGTGGCGGACCACCCCATACCGACTCCTCTTATCATGGGCAACATCCATATCATATGGGTCTTCATCAATTTCATCCCAATCTCGCGAATCGAACGGATCCAATCCCTCAAGGTCAAAAGTCCGATTCTCTCTTAATTGACCCCACAAATGTGTTCGATTCTGCAATTAAATGTGGGGTAAATGAAATTCAAGCCCCAAATACTCTGGGTAATGTTCCAATTGCTGAGATTACATCATTAATTTGCCGAATTTTGGAATCAAATGGTGTTCTTCACACCTCTAGCGCTGCTGGTCAGATTTCTTCCATTTCTGAGCATTATTTGAGAAAATTGACACCTCCGATGAACTCAGAAGGTCCAAAAACATCAGAAGGGCCTATCAATTCGATCGAAAATATTACATTGGATTTCGTGCCAAAATGCACACAAATCGAGGCAGTTGGTACTGCTGTTTCTGGCCAGAATTCTGTATTTTTGACACTGCCATCATCTCCAGAGCATATGAAAACCTTTGGAGAGACCATTGCTCCAGCTGAAACTGACGGGAAATCTGCATTGGGAAATGTGCCAAGTGGCACACATACCGAGGTGAATCCTTCTAATGTTTTTGGATCTCCTTTGATCCCAGGAACTGCACCATTGGATCCAAATCATGGAAAAACCCCAAGGATCAACACTTTACCGCCTAGTACATCCCAAACTGCGCGTACCATCAACGCGCGAGTCCCTCCTGCACGTAAGCACCCCCCCCCCACCCCGTGCAACACCACGAGCCACTGCAACTTCCACAACTGCTCATTCTGGTCCAAAATCTTATGCTGCAGCAGTTGGTAATGTGCCAGTAGTTTCTCAAGCAGAGAGGAGTCAAAAGAAGTCCTTTGCTCAAATTCTTCGAGCATCACAAGAATCTACTGACCACAAGCTCGTTTCTAGGGACCCTTTCATCCATCATGGTGAACCTGCAGTTCTATTCACAGAGGCAGATGAAGAAGTCTTGGCTGAGCCATATAAGTTTACCCTTGTTGGCAAATTTGTGCACCGGAGGCCAGCTATGCTTAAGGTACATGAAAACTTTTCTCGCTTTGGTTTTTGTGGTGATTATACTATTGGTCTAATTGATGCCACACACATTTTGATTCACTTGGCGCACGAGGATGACTATGCACGGTTATTCCTCAAACCACTGTGGTATATTGATGGTTCCCCTATGAGAGTCTTCAAATGGACTCCAAGCTTTAGTCCACTGCAAGAGACCCCAATTGCTCCAGTCTGGGTATCCTTTCCACTTCTACCTATTCACTTTCGGGCTAAGAGCAGTTTGTATGCTATTGCTAAAGCTATTGGTCTTCCATTGCGTATTGATGAGGCAACATCTGATCTTCGCCGCCCTAGTGAGGCTAGAGTATGTGTGGAGGTTAATTTGGACTACGATCTCCCTGACAGAGTTTGGATTGAGAGGGAAAAGATCGGTGGCTATTGGCAACAAGTTATATATGACCAGAAGCCAGAATTTTGTTACAAATGCAGACATTTTGGGCACTTAGAAGTTCAGTGTAAACTTGGCATAAGACCAGCACCACCTCCTGTTGTTGAGCCTATCCCTAAACCTATTATCCCTGCTAAGGATAAGGACAAGGGAAAGGCAATTCAGGGTGAGCCACGTCAGAGGTGGACCCCAGTTCGTAGAGAACAGAACAAAACAACAGGCTAGCACATCAGGTGTACATGTTTCCCAAGCAGATCAACCTATTGTAGCCCAGTCAATTGCATCCATAGTAGACACTGCTTCAGTTAATCCTCCAAGAGTGCAGTCAATAGCTCCAGACAATATTGCTCCTTTGAGTGCCATTACACTAGCCTTGGCTCCATCACAGCCTGTTATTCATGTTGACAGTGATTACACTAACCCCTTGGCTCACGACATGTCTCGGCGAACACATGATTCAGAGGTTACAGATAGAGTTGTCAGACAGCTTCCCGGTCCTACACCTGGCCGTACTGGTAATCCTGCCTCCAGCTCTCCACTTATTTGTCAACAGAACATTGAAGCTTCTATTCCTTCAGTAGAATCTGATTAGTCGGATACTGAAGCTACATCACAGATTGAGGTCCATCAGTAGGGTGTGTTCCGTAGGTCTTCTGCTGAGGATTTAGTGGGTATGGCTGGTAGATCAGAGGATGACGGTTTTGTCCTAGTCACAAGAAAGAAACACCCACGTTCTACTGATACTCCACATCCGAGCAGAAGGATCACCAGGAGTCAGTCACATGATACCTCTTCACATTCTCCATCCCTATGAGTGCCATCATTTGGAATGTGAGAGGTGTAGCTAGTGTAGCTACTCGTCGGAGCCTGAAGAAACTTATACAGCTTCATCAGGTTTATCTGTTAGTTTTACTAGAGCCCTTTATTCTTCAACACAGCTTTGCATATATTCGACGTTACCTGCACTTCGATACGGGAGCTCAGAATGAATCGAATAAGATTTGGTTTTTCTGGAACTCGGGGACTAATGTTACTATTATTGTTGATCATCCCCAGTTTCTTCACGTTAAAGTTGAGGACCCCAGACTAGCTCTTCCCATCTATTTTACTCCAGTTTACGCTTCTTGTGATGCTTCTGTCAGGAGGGATTTGTGGGCGGGTCTTCACCACATCTCCCTCGATATGGAGGACCCTTGGATAGTTGGGGGAGACTTTAACGTTATTACTCATGATGGAGAGCGCACGGGTCATAATACTCGTGATCGAGGCACTACAGCTTTTTCTGATATGATGTTGGACAGTGGTCTAGAGGATGCAGGTTTCCTTGGGAATCGATACACTTGGACCAATGGGCGGGTCAGGAAGAGATTGGATAGAGTACTCATTAATTCTTCAGCTGCAGCACTTTGTCAACAGCTTACAGTGAAGCACTTGAATAGGACTTCATCTGACCATTCACCCTTATTACTTCAGTGGACTTCTGATGATGACTTGGGGCCTAGGCCTTTCAGATTCCTCAACGTTTGGACCAAGCATCATGATTTTTTAGCATTTGTCGCTCAGAAGTGGTCACTCCCCACTCATCTTACGGGGATGGCCGCTCTTTGGGAGAAATTCTTCAGGATGAAATAGGGATTGCGCTGGTGGAATCGACATGTGTTTGGAGACATTTTCCAGCGAGTGAGGGATGCTGAGGACAGGGTTGATGAGGCAGAAATTGTATTTGACAGTGACCCTACACCGGAACATCGTGACATACTGCATCAGGTTCAGGCAGCTTTGAACCAGACTTTATCTATTGAGGAGGGCTTCTGGAAGCAAAGGGCTGGCTCACGTTGGGTATGTGAAGGAGATCACAATACTCGATACTTCCATGCGATGGTTCAAGGACGCCGTATCAGATCGCGTATTAGGTCCATCAGGACACAGGCAGGGGAAGTCTTAGCTACTCCTGCTGATTCTGATGTCATTCTGAGGCTATTGACGGCGGATGATAATTTGGCACTAAACCGCTCCCCTTTGATTCATGAGGTACGGGAGGCAGTTTTCAGTATTGATGCTGACAATGTCGCTGGCCCGGATGGCTTCTCATCCCTATTCTTCCAGCATTGTTGGGATATTATTCAGGAGGATGTTTACAGGGCGGTATTGGACTTCTTTGATGGTGGTCATCTTCCACGGGGTTTTGCTGCTACTTCTATTGTCTTGCTACCTAAAAAGGATGGTGCTTGCAGATGGACTGAATTCAGGCCAATCAGCTTATGCACAGTGTTCAATAAGATTATTACTAAGCTTTTGAACACTCGGTTGAGTACACTGCTACCGCGCATTATTTCCCCTCCACAGAGTGGTTTCATCCCAGGCCGTCTGATTGGAGATAATGTTTTATTGGCTCAAGAGCTTCTCTACACTTTAGATGATAGAGTGCGAGGGGGAAACACTATGCTGAAGTTAGACATGGCTAAAGCATATGATCGCATGGACTGGGGCTTCATTTATTCTGTATTGGAGGCATTTGGATTTGATCAGATCTGGATTGACAGAATCAGGCGGTGCATTTCGGAGTGTCGTTTCTCCGTACTCCTAAATGGCCGCCCATGTGGCTTTTTTCCCTCCTCACGAGGACTCAGACAGGGTGATCCTATCTCCCCATCCTTGTTCATCATTGCAGCAGACTACTTCTCACGTTTGCTCACTCAGAGGTTTCAAGAGTATCCCAGTATGTGTTATCGACATGGAGGTTGTGCTCTTGTCTCACATCTCTCATTTGCTGACGATATGATTATCTTTGCCAACGGTCAGAAACAGTCTATCAGGAGGGTCTTAGACTGTTTGGAGCATTATGAAGGAGTTTCTGGCCAATTGGTGAATAGAGACAAGAGCGGTATTATACTATCCAGACGGGCATCCACTAGTCAGATCAGACGACTAGAGATTTTGACGGGCTTCAGACATCAGCAGCAGCCTTTCACTTATTTGGGTGTCCCCTTATTCAAGGGGACTAAGAGGAGCTTCCTTTATGATGACCTTATCCAAAAGATAAGGGATAGGATATCAGGCTGGGCCTCACGATTACTATCGCCTGGGGGTCGTATTACATTACTGAGGTCAGTACTTTCTTCCATACCTTTACATCTTCTTCAGATTATGCAGCCGCCCAAGACAGTGCTGAAGAAACTTGAGAGCATCTTTGCCCGATTCCTATGGGACTCTAAGGATCAAGCACGACGTCTACATTGGAGGAGTTGGAAGAAGATTTGCCTTCCTACTGATGAGGGAGGCCTCGGCTTTAGGAGACTACAGGATGTGGTGGACACCTTCTCCATGAAGCTCTGGTGGTTGTTCCGATCTCAGAGGTCACTTTGGGCTCAGTTTTTACTGGGCAAGTATTGTAAGGGGACGTATCCTTCACTTGCAGCAGTTCCTAGTTCAGCTTCCCCTACCTGGAAGAGGCTGAAATCAGTTGGGCCACGGACGGATCCACACATTGCTTGGCACCTTGGAGCCGGTCAGATTTTCTTCTGGCATGATTGTTGGATGGGCGAGACCACGTTGGCATCCCTATTCCCCCACAGACAGCACACATCTGCGAGGGTACAGGATTTTTTTGATGACACTGGGTGGGATTTCGGACGGTTATTACAGGCCCTTCCTTCTCACATGGCGGGACAGATAGGGGCGATATCTTTATGTGCAGATGCCCCGGACCGAATTGTTTGGAAAATTACTTCGGATGGTGAATTTACCACCAAATCAGCATGGCAACTTGTTCGTTCGGTTCGCCAGCCTCAGGACTCATATCGACTGCTGTGGAGCTCTATTTTGCCTGCCACTATTTCATTCTTCTACTGGAGACTATGGCAGGATCTCATACCAGTAGATGTTGTTATTCAGAGGAGAATTGGATGTCAGTTGGCTTCTCGTTGTCAGTGTTGTTCCGAGATTGAGACCATCAATCATATTTTCACGAGCAGCAGCATCTCCGACCAGGTATGGAAGCACTTTGGAGACATCTTTCAGATACCTATGACTTCAGGAGAGGGGGCCAGACAGAGGTTCCAGAGATGGCGGTATTATGGACAGCACGTCTGTCGTGGACACATTCGTATTATCATTCCTCTACTGGTATTTTGGTTTCTATGGACTGAGAGGAATGATGCGAAGCATAGAGGTATTCGTATGGTGGCCAGACGTATTATTTGGAGGGTCTACCGCATGATCTCCTTCCTTCATATGGGAGGACTATTTCGAGTCGAGCATTGGCGAGGAGATGTGACACTTGCATCCTTTTTTGGAATTTCTTTGACCCGTCCTCTCCCACCACCACCTATTATGATTGTTTGGCGTACTCCACCTATTGGATCCTACAAGATCAATACCGATGGATGCGTCAAAGATGGATTTGCAAGTGGTGGAGGCATCATTAGGGACCACGCAGGATACTGTATCAGGGCATTCTCAGCATCATATGGAACATGTTTCATTTTGGAGGCTGAGCTCAGAGCCATACTAGATGGGCTTCTATTGGCCAGAGGACTTGGGATATCAGCTATTTGGATTGAGGTAGATTCAATGCTGGCCATTCACTGCATCATCAAAGGTGGAGGACCATGGACGATTTAGGGTATTCTAAGACAGATCAGAGACGACATTTGCCTTGACAGAGACACAGTTTCTCATATCTACAGAGAAGGTAACCAGGTTGCAGATTCTCTTGCTTCAGAGGGTTGGGATCACCAACATTACCAAGAATATGGACCACTTGACCTGCCCCGACAAATTAGGGCATTGGTGCAGATCGACAGATATGGATTGCCCAGCTTTAGAGGTTCGTAGTTTAGGCAATCATTTTTTCATTTTTCTTGTACAAGGGAGTAGTACTTCCTCATTTACTTTGTTCTTTTTTAATTTTCCATTTGTTGCACTGTTGCTTTTTGGAGGTCAGGTTTATGCCCCCCTCCTTTCCTGTACTCTTGATTTTTATGAAATAAATATGGTTGGGGAACCCTTAACCCCCATCGACCTTCCTTGGTGGACCCTAAAAAATTATTAAGGATGTTTCAAACCAGACGCATGACTCGATCAATGTCTATGTACTACCACCCGAAGATTTACCCTCGGGAATACCCTTGAGTCCCTTTCATTAGTTTTTGTTCGTGTCTTGTTTACTGTGATTGCATTTTATCTTCAAATATTTGTTACAATTTACATTTGCTGGAGGTCAGGTCCATGCCCCCCTCCTCTATTTGTTTTCCCGCTTTTCATTATATAAAATAAACCACACTAGTGGTATTCGCTTTAGAAAAAAAAAACCCTAAACCCTTAAACCCTAAACCCTAAACCCTAAAACCCTAAACCATGAAAATAAATGAAATGTATTGACTTTCTCTCTCTACCTCCAAAACGCTCTCCCTTCTCTCTAGAATGGGAGAAACCCACCAAAACTCCAATAAACCCGATCCACCACCAAAACCACCGGATTGCACCACCCCAAGTGGTGGAAAATCATCACCAACAACGACCCAAACACATCCTATAACACCAATATCATATTCATCCCCCAACGCAATAGATCTAAGTTTGAAAAATCATGGCACGAATCCCAAGGTCGTCGAAACACCCACTTCTGATCAGAATTTGGACATGGGACCATCACCAATGAACTCAGAAGGCCCAAAAACCCCTAGGGTGGTGTCCTGGACGTCCAATTTGGCCGGAATTGAAGCATTGGAAAAAGTACAGCCCGAAACTGATTTTGAAATTAATTCTTGTATGATGGTCCAACAGATACACGCACCAGATATTCAGAATGCCCATGAGATGGCGAACCTTCGGTCAAAAAATCACGGCAATCGGAGGTCGGACGCTCCTGTTACGGCACCAAACGTAAACGGGCAGTTTGTCGAAAAATTGCAATTTTCGGCCTCTACGGTTCTCACCTCGGGAAACGCGCCTGACCGCGTTATTCAGCATGAAATTCCGCACAAGATTGTTGAAAATCATAAATTTCTGCCTCCGGTTGATTTTGGCCGGAAAACGGAGCCGCTACCGGCCGGCCGGCGGCGTCCCGGCGGCCCTCGGGCAACTTTTGATCAGAATGTTCTTCCAGTTAATTTGAATCCATTTTCATCATCGGTTTTTCCACATGAGGCCCAGACAGTGCTCAATCAGGGCCGAAAGACATATGCTACTGCAGTTTCTAGCCGTCCGGGCCTGTCTCAAGCTGAACGGAGTTCACGGAAGTCGTTTGCATCGGTTGTACAGGGTATAGATGACTCTTCCACTGCTGGGTTTGCTGCTAAAGAACCCTTTATACATATGGGTAAGCCGGCAATAGTTTTGACTGAGTCCGAGGAGGCTACACTCGCTGATCCTTACAAGTATACACTTGTGGGGAAATTTCCACATCGCAAGCCAATCATGAGGAAGGTACGTGAGATTTTTTCTAAGTTTGGGTTCCATGGTTGTTTCGAGGTGGGACTGATTGACACAACACACATTCTTATACACCTTACACATGAGGAGGATTACAGCAGGCTTTTTCTTAAACCTTCATGGTATATTGATGGTTGTCCGATGAGAGTCCTTAAGTGGACATGTGACTTTACACCTAAGCAAGAGACTCCGATCGTTCCCGTATGGGTATCGTTCCCTCTGCTTCCAGTACATTTACGTGCGAAGGGGTTCCTTTTCGCCTTATCTTGGGCAATAGGAATGCCCTTGAGAATTGATGAGGCCACCACCGACTTGAGACGACCTAGTGAGGCAAGGGTGTGCATTGAGGTGAATTTGGAGCATAAGTTGCCCGACAGGGTTTGGATTGAGCGTGCTGGTAACCGTGGCTTCTGGCAGACAGTTATCTATGAGAAGCGGCCAATTTTTTGCTTTTCTTGTAAACACTTGGGTCATTCTTATGATCAGTGTACTACAGTTCCTCCTCCTCCTCCTCCTACAGTTGCGCACCCCCCTGTTCGGCCCCCTATTACTAGGACTGATAAGGATAAGGGCAAGGTGACGTTTGTGGAGCCAAAGAAGCA
>NW_019228344.1:21215-25526 GCF_002742605.1 Olea europaea var. sylvestris
GACGATGTCCCTACAGCAAGCAGGTCAATCTCCCACGATTCAGATGTCGTAGCACAGAACGCCATGAGATTAGACACACCTACGACTAGTACAATGAGATCAGATGCACCCGCTTTTCACCCGACATTCAGTGCACCACAATCTGAACAGTTCTTATCACCAAAGCAGGCTCCTACACGCAGGCGAGACCCCTCTCCAACGAGTGAGCCAGACATCGCAGACTACTATGATCCGGAAATGTTTCAAACCAGACGCATGACTCGATCAATGTCTATGTACTACCACCCGAAGATTTACCCTCGGGAATACCCTTGAGTACCTTTCATTAGTTTTTGTTCGTGTCTTGTTTAGTGTGATTGCATTTCATCTTCAAATATTTGTAAACAACCCAAAATCTTCCAACACTTCACGCTACAATGGTTTTGGAAGCAGTAGAATCAGATTTATATGAAAATGTTGATGGCACGAATCCCAATGTTGTCGAAACTCTAATCTACGCATTGAATCAGGGTCTGGGACCATCACCAATGACTCCAGAAGGGCCGAAATCCCTAAATCCCAAACCCCAAACCCCAAACCCTAAACCTAAAACCAAAATCAAAACCAAAACCAAACCCTAAACCGCACTTTCTCTCTCTAGCCAAAACGCTCTCCCTTCTCTCTAGAATGGGAGAAAACCTCCAAAACTCCAACAAACCTGATCCACCACCGAAACCACCAGATTGCACCACTCCAAGTGGTGGAAAATCATCACCAACAACCACCCAAACATCTCCTATAACACCAATATCAAATTCAACCCCCAAGTCAATATATCTAAGTTTGAAAAATCATGGCACGAATCCCAATGTCATCGAAACACACACTTCTGATCATAATTTGGATATGGGACCACCACCAATGAACTCAGAAGGCCCAAAAACCTCTGGGGTGGTGTCCTCGACGTCCAATTTCGTCGGAATTGAAACTTTGGAAAAAGTGCAGCCCGAAACTGATTTTGAAATTAATTCTCGTACGAAGCTCCAACAGAGACACGCGCCACATATTCAGAATGCCCATGAAATGGTAAACCTTCGGTCAAAAAATCATGACAATCGGAGGTTGGACGCTCCTGTTACGGTACCAAACGTAAACGGGCAGTTTGTCGAAATATTGCGATTTTCGGCCTCTACGGTTCTCACCTCGGGAAATGCGCCTGACCGCGTTATTCAGCATGAAATTCTGCACAAGACTGTTGAAAATCATAAAATTCTACCTCCGGTTGATTTTGGCCGAAAAACGGAGCCGCTAGCGGCCGACCGGCGGCATTCCGGTGACCATCCGGCAATTTTTGTCCAAAATATTCGTCCAGTTAATCTAAATCCATTTTTGTCATCGGTTTTTCCACATGAGGCCCAGACAGTGCTCAATCAGGGACGAAAGACCTATGCTACTGCAGTTTCTGGCCGTCCAAGCCTATCTCAAGCTGAGCGAAGTTCACGGAAGTCGTTTACATCGGTTATACAGGGTATAGATGACTCTTCCACTGCTGGGTTTGCTGCTAAAGAACCCTTTATACATATGGGTGAGCCGGCAGTGATTTTGACTGAGTCCGAGGAGGCTACACTTGCTGATCCTTACAAGTATACACTTGTGGGGAAATTTCCACATCGCAAGCCAACCATGAAGAAGGTACGTGAGAATTTTTCTAAGTTTGGGTTCCATGGTTGTTTCGAGGTGGGACTGATTGACGCAACACACATTCTTATACACCTTACACATGAGGAGGATTACAGCAGGCTTTTTCTTAAACCTTCATGGTATATTGACAGTTGTCCAATGAGAGTCCTTAAGTGGACATGTGACTTTACACCTGAGCAAGAGACTCCGATAGTTCCCGTATGGGTATCGTTCCCTCTGCTTCCAGTACATTTACGTGCGAAGGGTTTCCTTTTCGCCTTATCTAGGGCAATAGGAATGCCCTTGAGAATTGATGAGGCCACCACCGACTTGAGACGACCTAGTGAGGCAAGGGTGTGCATTGAGGTGAATTTAGGGCATAAGTTGCCCGACAGGGTTTGGATTGAGCGCGCTGATAACCGTGGCTTCTGGCAGACAGTTATCTATGAGAAGCGGCCAATTTTTTGCTTCTCTTGTAAACACTTGGGGCATTCTTATGATCAGTGCACTACGGTTCCTCCTCCTCCTCCTACAGTTGTTGTGCACCCCCCTGTTCGGCCCCCTATTACTAGGACTGATAAGGATAAGGGCAAGGTGACGTTTGTGGAGCCAAAGAAGCAGTGGGTTCCAGTTTCAGCAGTGCCTTCTGTGCTTCCCACTACTACTACCGCAGTTGTGACAGAGTCAGAATCTGCATCAACAGTTCCTACCTCTACTCGTATCACATTGATCACTTTAAGAAGGACCATGGAATGAAAGTTGGATCTACCATGAGATTTGCTATTGAGGACTTGGTTTTTAAGCTCTTTGGAGAAGGACCTTCTGTGAGTAAGACTCCTACGCATACACCTTCACCTAGTCTTTCTATCATAGCTCCTACACACAATAAGGTGAAAGAACATATACAGAGAGACATGGATGGCATGGGCCTTGGAAACTGCATGCAAAATGCAGAGGACGATGTCCCTACAGTAAGCAGGTCAATCTCCCACGGTTCAGATGTCGTAGCACAGAACACCATGAGATTAGACGCACCTACGACTAGTACAATGAGATTAGATGCACCCGCTTTTCGCCCGACATTCAGTGCACCACCATCCGAACAGTACTTATCACCAAAGCAGGCTCCTACACGCAGGCGAGACCCCTCTCCAACGAGCGAGCCAGACATCGCAGACTACTATGATCCAGAAATGTTTCAAACCAGACGCATGACCCGATCAATATCTATGTACTACCACTCGAAGATTTACCCTCGGGAATACCCTTGAGTACCTTTCATTAGTTTTTGTTCGTGTCCTGTTTACTGTGATTGCATTTTATCTTCAGATATTTGTTACAATTTACATTTGCTGGAGGTCAGGTCCATGCCCCCCTCCTCTATTTGTTTTCTCGCTTTTCATTATATAAAATAAACCACACTAGTGGTATTTGCTTAAAAAAAAAAAAACCCCAAACCCTAAAACCCTAAACCCTAAACCTAAACCCTAAACCCTAAACCTGGTGTACGCTTTAGTTTACACTTTGCCATGTGAGATTACCTTGTTGGACAGTTTAAATTTCAAATAGTTTCCCAACCAATTGATACTTGACAATAATGCAAATGTCAAACAACGTGTCAAAAAATAGTGCACAATTAGCAAAGTTCAATCGGTTAAGACCTTGCTACCTGTAGACTATGGTGTACACTTTACCACGCGACATTAACCGGTTGGACAGTTTAAATTTCTCACACTTCTCCCATCAAATTGACACTCGACTGCAATGCAAGTTTCAAACAACGTGTCAAAAATTAGTGTACAAATAGTAAAGTTCAATCGGTATGAACGTTGCTACATGTACACTTTGGTTTACACTTTACCACGTGACATTATTCTGTTGGACAGTTTAAATTTCAAACAATTTTCTCGTCTAATTGACACTTGACAACAATGCAAGTGTTAAAAAACATGTCAAAAATCAATATACAGATAGCAAAGTTCAATCGATAAGGACCTTGCTACATATAGACTATGGTGAACATTTTAGTATAGTCTTCGCCACGTGACTAAGACCTATTGGAAAGTTTAAATTCCAAACAGTTTTTCCATCCAATTGACACTTGACAACAATGCAAGTGTCAAACAACATATCAAAAATCAATGTACAATTAGCAAAGTTCAATCGGTAAGAACCTCGCTGTATGTACACTATGGTATACACATTGGTTTACAGTATGCCACGCGACTTTCCCTTGTTCGACCGTTTAATTTCAAACAGTTTTCCCATCCAATTGACACTTGACAACAATGCAAGTGCCAAACAACGTGTCAAAAATCAGCGTACAAATAGCAAAGTTCTATTGGTAAGGATCTTGCTACATGTACACTATGATGTACACTTTAGTTTAAACTTTACCATGTGGCATTACCCTATTGGACAGTTTAAATTTCGATCAGTTTTCCCTTACAATTGACACTTGACAACGATGCCAGCGTCAAACACCATATCGAAAATCAGTGTACAAATAGCAAAGTTTAATCGACAAGGACCTTGTTACATGTAGCCTATGGTGTACAGTTTAGTATAGTCTTTGCCACGTGAAGATGACCTATTGGACAGCTTAAATTTCAAATAGTTTTCCCATCCAATTGACACTTGACAAGAAAGCAA